>NW_013667451.1:194743-200609 GCF_000517525.1 Limulus polyphemus
ACATTTAACGTTGAAGAAACTTGCTTTAATATATTAAAACAACTGACATTTAACGTTGAAGAAACTTGCTTTAATATATTAAAACAACTGACATTTAACGTTGAAGAAACTTGCTGTAATATATTAAAACAACTGATGTTGAACGTTGAAGAAACTTGCTGTAATATATTAAAACAACTGACATTTAACTTTGAGGAAACTTGCTGTAATATATTAAAACAACTTATTAACACTTATAGTGAAGCCTTGTTTTTAATTTTTACAGATTTCGAAATCTCCAAGGACTGACACAAACTCTGACGTTTCCTGTTAACACTGTTAGTAAATATTACTTTTTTAGAACATGGTATGATATTTACTTTTCGGTAATTCTCAAACACTATGCCGATAGTTTAGAATTGTTAGTAGTGTTTCGTTTGTTAAATTGTTTTGGGTATTCAAAGAAGCGAGAGATGTCCAAACATTCTGGCACGTGCATTAAAAATGATGGTTATGTTAAATAACACAATAAGGACTTGTAAACATTTCATAGATGATTAGATTAAACTGTTAACTTCCAGTTGATGTATAATTCCTGTTAGAACCAAAAGTAGGTTGGGAAAATTGCATCTTTGAATGCACCACACCCGTACTCTTAACATAAACCATTATAGGGGTTATTAAGACAGACAGACCAGTCACCCTTCTCACTGCTAACACGAAATAAGGTTACGACAATTACTTCATTAGTCAGCTTATTCTCTTAATGTGAAGTGTTGGAAGATTTTGAGAGCAATTATAAGTTCAAATTGTTATCAAACACGCCAAGAGGTGGCGCTTGTGATATTTTATCCCATGCCCTTAATTAAACGGTTTATTACAGAGTGCATATTTATTGTTGTTGGTCTTATCTGAATAGTTGAATTTATTACTGTGGTGAGGTTGTAATAATATATTAATTATACTTTAAGAAATTACATATACGTAGGCGTATTAAGTATGTATGAATAATAATAATTCAATGATATAACCTTATGTCACTCACTACTACACAGTATTAGTCGCATGTGTAAATATTGCGTTAACTACATGATAACTATGGTTTGAGAACATACAAGCTCACAGTAAGTGGAAAAGTCTATATCATGACCAGTGGCATAACTAGAAACGATGCCCCCCCCAATAAAAAGTAATTGAGCCCCTACATTTATTCCTCTTGTCGGCAATTGTTAAGTTTAACAGACTTTTCTGGCCACCTTTTGGCTCGTCCCCTCCGCAATTGAAGGGGCTGCGGGTGCAGACTTATGCCACTGACCAGATCATGATCCGCCGAAGACAACCGTTTAAGCTCTCACTAGTCCAGCTAGATGAGAACAGAGATTGCCAGCTATTGGAACTTTACAGAGGTTGAGATGTGGAAAATGCTTAGTGTCTGTTATTAAATACAAATTTATTTTTTTTCCCATTGTGAACAAGAGATAGGTAATATACAAAACAATAACCTTTACATCAAGTCCTATAGTAAATGCTTCTGTTTAATGACGGTCACAGTTCGTACGTGTAGAGTATATATATATATATTTTTTACCTTTTGATAAGTGTTTGGACATGATTGTGTCTCGAAGATTCAAAGTGGCTCAACTTAAAGGATTAACATAGGAAGAAGACTGCTAAAGACTTATGGTAAGTTTTATTCTATGTCACAGAAATGTTTTGAAACTAAAGGACAGTTGGAAGCATTGGAAAGATGGTTGTTATATACGAATGATAAAGATGGGTACTTAAAAGGAAAAACTAGTGAAGAAGAACTGGAAAGTGCAAAGAAAGAATCAACAACAAAAACTGCTGAATGTATTTATGAAACGGAAGAAACATTACTTTGGGCATATAATTACATCTGAAGGAAGGTTTACAGAGATTCTGATGGATAAAATCTAAGGAAGGTTTACAGAGATTCTGATGGATAGCATCTGAAGGAAGGTTTACAGGGATTCTGATTGGTAAAATCTAAGGAAGGTTTACAGAGATTCTGATGGATAAAATCTAAGGAAGGTTTACAGAGATTCTGATGGAATCAAATCTAAGGAAGGTTTACAGGGATTCTGATGGATAAAATCTAAGGAAGGTTTACAGGGATTCTGATTGGTAAAATCTAAGGAAGGTTTACAGGGATTCTGATTGGTAAAATTGAAGGAATGTTCACAGGGATTATGATGGGTAAAGTCGAAGGAAGAAGAGCGAAAGGCAGACCGAGACTCATTTGACTGGAGGAGATTAGAAAATGGATTGGAGATGGAAAGCTTGAGTCACGAATAAAGAACAATGGAGAACCATAGTTGTGGACCCTCAAAATTAGGAAGGACTAAAATGACTAACCGATAAAGTCCAAATGATATTTTTCACACTAATCCTTAACAAACTGGCCCACTCTCTAATTTGCTGATAAAGTCCAAATGATATTTTTCACACTAATCCTTAACAAACTGGCCCACTCTCTAATTTGCTGATAAAGTCCAAATGATATTTTTCATACTAATCCTTAACAAACTCGCCCTCTCTCTAATTTGCTGATGAAAATGATTACTAACGCTTACGTTATATATTTGAACAATTAATTAACATTGTCAGATTTAAAAAAAATAATATTATATATGTATATGGGTTCTGGTTTTTTCTTGCCAATTGTCGAAATAAATGTCTTTAACTTTCTCTCGACTTTCTTCTGAGCATTGTTCCAAAGTTTCTGCAGTGAAGGGTCTTTCTTCTGTGCTTCCTTCGGTTACTGCAAACCTAAATTCGGGATATAACTTTTTGACACTTGCAGGAGCTCGATGTCTTGTTTGCTCTTGTTTTCTTGAGCTCTGGTGGTGACAGTAGATACTTCATCAGTCTTCTTTCTGTCTAGTTCCTCAAAGTTTCTACTGTCTGGTGTGTTTCCTATCACCAAGTTGTGTATTGGTTCCTTGATACACATGGCCTCTTATATAATATGGAGTATCCATCTTTAATTTTGCTATGGGAAATTTTCTCATTGTCCCATCAATTAGCATACACAGGCGTACCTTGCCTGCCATTTGATCATTGGATACTAAACTGGTTCTCACTGCTGTACTACTGCTTACAGTGTCTCGTAGAACCTTCACTTTCTTGTCCCCAACATAACTCTCACATATTGGCATATTATGATTTGTTGACATCTCTTGATATTTGTCACGTGCTCCTATCACTATCGGTACCGTTGATCCATTTGCTAATTTGAGTCGACCATTAGACGTGCACTGATCAATCACGTTTTCTTGTATTGAATTTGACAAGTAGTATTAATTCTCTTTCTTTTGGCAGCAGCATCCATAATGCCAGTCACTCTTTTCTTGCTTCTTACCAGCACTGTCTTTGTAAACGGTTCCAGCTGCTTTGTGTTGAGGTTTCTGATGTTGTTTGCTGGTAATGGACTTGCACTCTTTTGCAATGTGCCCCATTTTATAACAAACATAAAATCTATTTTCCCTTCTGTCTATTAGCCTCCTGTCACCTTTGGTAAACTCCTGCATCTGGTCAGCCATTATTGGTTTCAAATTTATCTGGACATTCTTAGACTTGCCAGTTATACTCCCTCCATATACTGTTCTACCAGCTTGATCATCTTTTGGTGATCTATCCTTTAAAAACAGTGACATATCAATTGAACACGTGGTCATGAACTGTTCATATATTAATAGGTCTGCCAGTCCCTCAAAAGTATTTTCACACATGGCCATGTCAGTCCATCTGGTGAAATATCGCTGCAGACGTGCCACAAACAGAAATACAGTTTCTCCAGTGTCGGGTTTGACTCCTCTGAACTTCAATAAGTTCATATCGTTTCAGTAAAGCTACTTTTAATTTGTCATAATCCATGACATCTTCTGATGTCATGCCTACATATACTTGTAGGCCTTTTCCTGTGAGAAGTGGGCTGAAACAGACTGCCCAGTCGCCTTTGTCCCAGTTATGACTTTGGGCGAATCTTTCATATCTCTCCAGAAAAGCATCCATGTATTCTTCATGTTCATCAAATTTGGGCAGCTTGGGTCGGCTAGCTTTGACTCCATTGTAATTCTTGGGTCCTTCTTCCTTCGGTTGGGTGAGTTTTGCCATCTCAGTTTGTGCTCTTATTCTCTCTATTTCTTGTCTCTCCCCTCTCTCTCTTCTTTCTCAAGTTGTCTCTTCTGTTGCCGTTCTTCTCTTTCAAGTTCTTGTTGTTGTTTAATAATCTCTCGTAGTTCACTGTCTTTTAACCCAAGTTGGAATCCTCTTTCTACCCATTTATCAAAATCTGTTGACATGGTTATATAGAGTAATTTTAATCGCTACACTGTTATCGTTACTACTACAGTTGTGCGTATATAGATAGGCCTACTTATTTCCGCTGTTCTTCACGTTTTCTTCTATCGCCGTTTATCAATATATAATTCTGGTAGTGGCTAGCCAATTGTCAGGTTTAAAAAAAATATATTATATACGTATATGGGTTCTGTTTCTTTTCTTTTTTTTTGCCAATTGTCGAAATAAATGGCTTTTACTTATATTTCTTAATAGTATAAATATTGTTTGTTTGTTTTGAATTTCGCGCAAAGCTACTCGAGGGCTATCTGCGCTAGCCGTCCCTAATTTAGCAGTGTAAGACTAGGGGGAAGGCAGCTAGTCATCCCCACCCACCGCTAACTCTTGGGCTACTCTTTTACCAATGAATAGTGGGATTGACCGTCACATTATAACGATTATAACGCCCCCACGGCTGAAAGGGCGAGCATATTTGGTGGGACGGGGATTCGAACCCGTGACTCGCAGATTGCGAGTCGAGCGCCGTAACCACCTGGCCATGCCGGGCCAGTATAAATATATACTATATTGTTGTTGGGCTTAGGATTGTTCCACAGCAGGTGTCTGTGACTTGTGAGCGATCAATTCAACGAAGAATAAACAGCACTCACTTTACTTGTTTTCAAATAATATAAATATTCAGAACAAGTTAAACCTATGTACAATAAAGTATTCACACCATAGAGATTATAAGCATATCATAAAAACTGTTTATATATAGTTAACTTCTTGTCAAAAGTCCACTTAGGCCTATTCAATTACTTCAGAATTTAAGTTGACAAGACGAACTATTCTCTCTAATACTATCGCAATATTATTCTGGTATGATTCAGTTACGATTGTGGTGTTCTTTCTTTTGAAGATCGTATGTTCCTTTTGTCAAAGTGTACTCAGGCTGATTCAATTACTTTAGAGTTTCGCTTTGACGTAATAAACTTATTTTTTCTTATTTCCCTTTCTCCTGTTAGTTTGACTCTAATATATATATATTAAACGTTAGGCCTATGTCAGTAGTTAGGCCTATCACTTTTACGATACTTAACTTTACACCAACTATATTCTCTTTGCTTTTATCTGTTTGCTGCTTCCCGCTCGTCTCACGCTATTTATCTCTTTATTACAAAGTCGTCTGGCCACTTTCTATATTCTCGATACCAATTAGTTATTAACAAAACCTTCTAAAATCGTCTGCTTTTGACTCTTATCATAATAAAACTTTAAAATAATAAAATATTCACTCACAAATATAAATTAATCACTAATATTTAAACCAAACTTTTTTTATATCATGACAAACATTTGGAGAATCAGTTTAAGTAATAATAAGTGTAAATCAGAGGATTAACAAAGTAAGTAAAGTGTCCCTCTTCATACACCTACATATATATACCGTTTTTAACTTGCTATGTGTTCTGATGAAGTTTTTCTGTTTTTGTGACTTTCGTTTCAAAATATCTTATGTACCTCATAGACTATAAATCATGTTACGAAATGTCATTTATACATCACATAAATCGTTTTGTAT
>NW_013667451.1:201609-211442 GCF_000517525.1 Limulus polyphemus
ATGAAATACTTGTCTATGTTATAAATTTCATAAACATATTTCGTAATTTAACCATAAAGAAATAACTACAGCAAGTTCAGATTTTAGATTTTCGAGGAAAACCATGACAAATCTGTAATATTTTATTTTTAACAATGTTTATTGTAAATTGCCCCAGAACATGTGCTTGTAAGTAAAGAAAAGAAAAAAAAATAGGCTTAAGAACTAATTTCTTAGTTCGCAGTCTTAACTGAAACATTTCCCTAATTCTTTTCAAGAGACTCTCTTGGACAGAATAGTTTATTCGAAACATTCGATATGGAAGAAGCTAAAAACAGAACGTTGGAAATGTGTATGAGTGGAAAAGTCTTTACTTTTTCCTTTAATTTTGACGAACTGACACGCGAAGCTGGCTAACTTCTGGGAAGACGTGACCATTGCGGATCTCCTTGTATGGTCTAGCCAAGTTTCAAAGATTCCGCTTTCATGTAGTTCCAGAGTGTATTTTTATAAATTCTGAAACAAAAATAAATATGCTAGCTAATGAACACAATTAGGGAATCGGGGAAAGTGAAGTAATTTTGCATTATATTTACATCAACTGTTTGGTATTGTTGTGTGTGTGTAACCAGGGCTACAATCTTTAACAGAATTAAATGAAATTAAAATAAAAGCAATAGATGATAGGCGCAGACTAAGCCTTTATTTGTGGAGCTTCAGGTTGGTAATAGAAATAGATTTATTGCAAGTTTATAACACCAGTTTAATCAACAAGTCTGAGTTTCAGATAGAAATGCACGTAATAAATTAGAGCTGAAAATTTATGTAGGTATAGGGATCGTTTTGTAAATATTACGTACACTGAAATAACACAGAAAGCACGGATGCCATGTTACAAAACTATAATTTCATGTTGTTAGGCGGTTTACGAAGCTATAATCACACGTAGCTAGGAGGGCTAAGGAGCTGTATTCACATTGAGCCAGGGGGATTTTAAGAAACTGTAGTCACATCAAACAAAAGGAATTTAAGAAGCTATAATCACATGTAACCAGGGGGGATTTAACGAACTATATTCGTATGTAGCCGTGGGGAGTTTATGAAACTATACTCACATGCAGCCAAAAGGAGGGGGGTTAAGGAACTATATTCACATGAATCCGGGGGGGGGAGAGAAACTATAATCACATGTAACCAGGGGGGATTTAAGGAACTAAAATTACAGTCAGATATAGTGCTTTTTTTGGACGAAACATGTTTTCTATTATTTTCACACGTTTTTGCTCAGAATTTTAAACAACAGACTGAGTTTTGAAACCAGTCAAACTGATAAAAATATTCGATTGTATCATGTAAGACAAACTATTTGACAGCGTAGTTGAGTTGCTCTGTGTTTTAGGGTAAAGCTGTATCCACCACGGGGAATCGAACTTTACTGTTTTAATTCCGTAAACGTACCTCTGATCCATCAGGGGACATCTATTGAAATGATATTGTTGAGATAAATCGTTGGATATATTGTAAACTGGAGAAAACGTTATCTCACTCCATAAATACCAGCTAGTTCTCGTGTTTCGTGATTGGATTAGATGCTGTAAAGCTGGAGAAACATTTTTGTGTCTCATAGTCTATAATTGGTTGAATGTAAATCAACCAGAGCTAAATATAACTAGATGTTTGGATACGTGCTTGTTGGACGAGTACTGCATTTTGTCGAACGCGGTCGTTATAAAAGCACTAAACTTAAGCCAAACCAATCTGGCCATTTGGCTGATATCCAATTTGTACATGATACCCAGCAAAGCCATCTGGTTAGTTATCACTAACAAGAACTTATTTTAAGTTTGACTTCTAGGTTTTTTTAGTCCATCACTAAACAGAAGGCCTTCTGATCTCCCCTCACTAGGTATGTTTAACATTCCATTGGATATAACTGAATTATGAGGTATCGAGCTTGCTGTTGAAGTAGCTTTGAAATTAGAACTATTTATGAATGCGTATGCGTACGTACATAACCACATAGACGTCTAGAGATGTGAAAAAATGCGCATGATGAAGATAATTCATATATGTACTACTACACAAATGATGTGTAAAGAACTGAAATTTTACAACACAGATACCAAAAACTTGTGCTTTAGAGTTATTGGATTTAGAATCCTTTACTTTATAAATTATTATATCATCATAAGGCAATATCACATAAAAATGTGTTGAAAGTTTACCATAAAAAATAAATGTTAAGCACCATTTCCAAAATAAAAAAAAGACAAAAAAAACCTTTAATTCAAATCACGTATTAGCTACGCATTGCAGCGTATTACATCGTTTAACTTATCATTCGCCATCATTGAACTGCAAATCAATATGCAAAGCTACACGAGGACTATCTGCGCTAGCCGTCCCGAATTTTGAACTGATAGACTACAGGGAAGGCACGTAGTCAACAGCAACCACCGCCAGCTCTTGAGCTACTCTTTTACCAACGCATAATGCGAGTGATCGTCACATTATAACAACCCCACGGATGAAAGGGCGAGCATGTTTGGTGGGACGGAGATTCGAATCCGCGACCCTCGAAGTGTGAGGTTTGACGGCCCCAAAATGCGGAGTGTAATTTTGCGGAAACGGGATACGAGTTGTGAACCTTAGGAACCATAGTAGGGCATCTAATCCCAGGCTACGCTCGGCCTATTTAAATTATAGATAATGAGTTTAAATTATCTCATTAATTGGAGAAAACAAACAAACAAAAATCACTGCGAGTAAACACTAGCATAAAATAAGGCCTTTCTCTTCCACTTTAATGAGGAATAGTAAATGCAGTAATAACATACTTGTTTTAACTAGGCCTAACCACCGTAAAAAAGAAACGATAGTAAAACGCGACTACGTCTCCATTTAAAGCAGATTAAACACATGCACACAAATATAGTTTTTAAAAATTGATATTCGCTTACAAAAAAGCATCCGCTTTTTTCACTACGAACTAACAGACAAAAAACCTTATCCCACGAAAATTTCCGTTTGCTAAAATGATCCAAAATGTCTTCCCGATATCTAACTGATATTTAACCCTGAATTTTTTGTTTTTATTATATTTTCTTACTTCGTTAAATTAAAAATCGATTTTGAATATACCTATAAGTAAGTCCCATGACAACCACAGAGGGACAGAATGTATCAAAACTACGTTGTTTGGCGGTATGTGGGTAGTGTGATACACTGAATACTGATCGAGAGGGTTTAGAATTTCCAAGACAGGAATATCTCTTGTGCTTAATGGCATTAGAGCACAAAGAATGAGGGAGAACTTGGAGAACCAGTGCCATACTGAAAAAGACCTGCAAAAAGTTGTAGCCCCCCTGCGGTAAGTAAAGTACGGCTTCTTGTAACAGGTGAGAATTCACGAACACGATTGTCGTGCAGTGGCAAAAGCCACTCACGTATGCAGGCAACAGTACAAAACATGATTAAGAAGAACTAGACCAATAGGGTACGGGTTCACCAAGATAAAGCCTCCAGTCATACATTGTTTGACCCCCCCCCGCGTATCTCAAGCAGCTGGAGATTGAAACGGGTATTCCTGTTATTCAATACGAATACATGTCGGTTAAATTACAAGACGCAGCGACTATGGATTTATATGCGATCGGACTGTTGAAACAGTCGCTTGGAAACCGTCATCTTCGTACATTAGATGTATAAAAGCAAGTAGGGAGGCGGTTATGTTTTGGATGTGATAGCCTCACGGCTGAGACTTTTACAATGGAAACTTCGCTGCTGGGCTATTGACAAGATGCACGGTCCTCTGATAGGGAATGACTAGACGTGGTGAGAACCCAAAATCGTTTTAATATGACGTATTCATCTTCTGCAATACTGTGAATCCCATCTAACTCATACTGATTATGATTCAGGCTTAAAAATTGCAGCTTCAGTGTTATAATAAGTTTCTGTTTTCCTTCTTATGAATTAAATGTATTATATGCCCGAACTGTTTTAATAGTTGTTTAAAACTAATTTCTAAAAGTTTCCAAGTAGAATTTGCCAGTAGTTGTTTTGTTTACTCATAAATCGCATATATTTTTATCACGGTTAGATTGGTTGTTGTTAAGCATTGTTTGTTGTTACGCACAAAGCTACACAATAGACTATATGTGCTGTGCCAATCACTGGTATCGAAACACGATTTTTAGCGTTTTTTTGTTGTTGTTTTTTTTCCCTTCATGCTTATCGCTGAGCCACTGGGGCAGGTGTTTTTCTAATGGAGTGGAGATTATACATCAATTTTTAAAAGTTACAACTGGTGGAAAACATAAATCATACTCATCTTTTCATATCATTTGGAGCTTTTGTGATGTGTTGTAATTATTTTTTAACTCATCAGTTCTTTGCGGTTTCTTTAGCAGCATTTGAGAATGGTTCCACGACTCTTTGTTCACTGAACGACATCTGGTGATTGTTATACTAATTACTCTCCACTTTAAACTTTGCTTTCTGACTGCAATTCATAGTTTATCAATCCGTAGACCTCTAGCAATTTCTTTGAGTTTTTTTTTGTACTCTTCACCATCTTTTTATTTATTTTTTTGGTCCTAAAGTCTGTACTTTTATCTTTATATTACAAGTCTAAAAACTAGGAATTCACGCACAAATTAGAAGTCACTTTACGTCTTTTAAAGTGGTAATAAATAAATTTTATTATCAGCAATACTTGGTTTCCATGGAATCCTATTTTTGGTTCAGGAGCTAAAAACTAATAATGATAAAAATAAGGCTTAGCATATCCACGGGGTCCTTGATATTGGACTCAAACAATCCAATTAGAAATATGATGTGTTAAACTAGTTTTAAATAATTTGGCAATGTTTATACTGCTTTAAGGACCTTTTTATCGTCAAGTGTAGAAAAGTTTAAACATTTTAAAGTTTGTTTATCTACTGTAATAAACTATGTATTTTTTATATCATAATTAGTTACTTCTAAAGTAAATATTACAGTCAGCAGTTATCTAAGAGAAAAAAAAACTGTATACATGTTGTTTCACAGGGCTATTTTTATCCTTAAAGGCCATGTGCCCTTGTTCTGGTAAGGTTACTCATTACTCATGTAAAGGGCAATGCAGAGCCCATCGTGCATGTTTGGATATGTGTACAAAATAATTAGTGAAAAGAGTTGTACCAATGATCATTCAGCAAGTTACGTGACAACCGCAGTCGATATAAAGTCGATATAAAACTGAATGTATTAGAACTAATGGTTTGTAGGTAGTGTTATGACATCGACAATGTGTGACTTTGGCAAGGGTTTGTATGAAACGCTTTCGTCACATAATATTTATATACTCAGTTCATGGAAACTTATTTAGATCGAAGATTAAGAATTTTCAATAAGGGAATGTTTATTGTTCTTAATGGAATTGGAAAATAAAGCGATATGAATCAACGTAGAGGGTCAGGACCATCCAGAAATTCACCTGCAAATGGTCGTACCCAAGCCATGGTATGCAATGTGCAGTGTCGTCAGGTAAAGATTAGAAAAGTGACACAATTCATGTGGATACAAGCTGCTTCCATAACACATGCGTTACTGCCACATACCCCCAAGCATCTGTAGAATAAAATGTACTGTTGAAACGGGCGCTTGGAAACCGTCGTTCCCGTACACTAGGTGATGTTTCATCTTTGTGTCTGCGTATAACGGATTTAGATAAAGTATAATTTTTGTGTTAAAAGTTGGTGTTCTGGAATTAAGCGAAATAAAAAGGAACAGTTACAGAATGTACTTAATAAATATGATTTATTGTTCACTTGACCCTTTGATTGTGTTGGTTTTAGCTTTTTTTTTCCGAGCACATGTATATATACAATAATATCACATCATTAACAAATATAATCAAACCTTTTCTGTGATATAAAATATTTCTTCTTGTGTAAGATATTAGATTGATCACTTAGAAACGTCCGGTTCACGGGTCGATAGGAAGTTCCAGGATGTGGTAGCGATTAACAAAGGTACATTATATAAATAACAAGGAATGGTAATGTAATACTTTAGATTCTAGAACAATCACTCAGTAAGGGGTCCCTAATTTAGAACTGATAGACTAGAGGGAAGACAGTTAATAAACAGCACCCACAATCAACTAGAGGGATACTCTTGTCTGATCGATTAATGAGATTTTATCATCACCCTTATAACGCACCCACGGTCCCAAAGTGAGGAGAGCTAATTTTTTTTTTTTACAGTAACATGACGTGAAGTTAGAAATTTCAGATACATAGTCCAGCAGACTAGCCATTGGGCCACATTCTGCTTTATAACAAAGACATTTAAGTAATTTAGACTGTCACTACTGATCGATTACAGCTTATTAAGCAATGTGCTGCTGAACAAAACTCTCCACACATTTGACTGTGGGAACTTCATAACCGTGACAATGAATATTACGATTCGATTAGGAGCAGCCGTTAGCCAGCGAGAGCTGTTGAATGGTTGCCCCAACTTTGATCAGCAGTTTTAAATTAGGAATGGCTACGTCTGAACAACAGAGCCTCTTACCTAGCTGGTTAACCCATGTGTTGCATAAATTGCCTTTCCAATAGAAAATGCTTGCTCTGCTTTTTTCGTGTACGAATTGAAACGCATTAGTTTCACGACCTTTGTTGATATACAACCACTTTTTAATATTTTTCTCACTGGATTTATTTGGGGAGGGAGAGTTGACCCTGATGCAAAGCTCTGGATTTCGAAGCTAGCGAGCCAACTTTGAATCTGTGTCATACAACAATCTGTTCGTCGCATTATAGCTATAGCTGCGTTATAACAGTGACAGTCAACCCTTCAGTGTACCTGGTGGATGGAAGGATGCTGTCTTCCCTCCAATCACTACTCCTTACTAACGAAATACAAATAACTTTATTTTCTTTGAGTCACATCGTTTGATCACAGAACAAAATCTGCGAAGTACACAAAATATTTGTTAGACCTTCAAGTCCGCAGCCTTGCCCAAATCGGAATTAGTCTGAAACTATTAATTTCCATGCAGTAGTGTTGTCATCTAGACGCTAAGAAAGGGTACTAAGGAAGTCTAACGATTATACTTGGGAAGAATTACTCTTATCACTGATTTTCGAATAAATGAAGGAATAGGTTAAAGGCCGTCTGAGTAGAGAAAAGTTTTATAAGAGGTGCCGGGAAGCCATCCTCCTCGTGCACTAAGCGTATTATGGAAATATTGCAGGGAAAAATGTTGTGTTTTAGTAATGACTATCTCACGAAAGAGACTTTTGGCACAGACATAGCGACATGAACTATAATGATTTTGTTTATTTGTTTTATTTTTAAACATAAAGCTGAGCCACTGCAGGGCGAACTGTAACGGCTTGGAGAGACTCCAAAATAGTTTTGATATAATGTACTCAGCCATTTGTTCAGTATTCTTCAAATACATTACCTGCATAATAAAAAATTCCTACAATGTTTTGTACGTTAACAAGTATTTATAAAACAGCTATATCATTTCATTTATTCCATTGTAAGTTTTATATCTGTGGTGTATCATCTTTTAGGATAGATAAGTTTGTAGATTGCCGACTCAAATTTCTAGGAATGGAAGATTAATTATGAATAAATTATAATATGTAGCAATAATTTATTGTTGACATAATCAAGACGTTAGTTTTTAAAATTGCATTCCATAGGTGTTATATTTTAATTATATGTAATTTTCCATCTTATACAAACATGGAAAATATGGTTCACATACAATCAGATTAAAAAAAAACTGAATCAGATTTGACCAGAGTTCTTTCGTATCTGCTGAAAAAGGGTGATGGGTCTCGTTGAAAATTCTCCATACCCGGTAGAAAACAGAAGGTTGAGTATGTTATATTCAAATCTACTTTACGTTTTCCTTTACACGTGTGGTAATGTTTTTAGTTTCCATTTTTGTACGTGGCTATGATATATCCGGTCACGTGTCAATATCATTGGATAAGTCCTGTATGGATACATTTATTGTGTCTTTTATCTCAATAAATATCAGTTGATATAGAAAGTTTGCCTTAGAAGTTGTTTCCAAGTTGTTCATAACCTGAAAGATCAGTTGATATTAAAAATACTGTATCTTCATGTTCGTAATAATACGCCCGGCGATTGATATTTTAAATCTGAATGACACCGTATACGGCTAAGTGGACAGTCCAAATGGAGAGAGTGTTCAGTGGCATTTCGCTCTTCAAACGTTGGACTTCCCGATACGTAGCCCAGAATTCTAACAACACTATAAGTAATGTTTTTAGGATTAACTTAAATAATATTTCCTTATTGTTACATTTTTTATTACACCAAATTCAGTTATTTTACTTAGCAGACTATAATATTTGTGGCCCTCCAGTGAATTTCAATCACTGGAACACGCAGGATAGTCGGGCATGTACCAACTACAAAAACACCTTAGCTTACCTTTTCAGGTGTTAAACTGAGGAAGAAACACGTACATGAAATCACAGTGTTATTTCTGTAACCAATAGAAACACAGCTATAGCGACCATAAGGCACAAATGTAATGAGTTATGCATTATCCCCCCTGGAAAATGAGAAACATAATTATTTCTTTATTCATTCAGCATATGTATATGGATTTCTTATTCACTTCACAATTTCACACTACTTTGCTTCCCCCCTCTAAAAATTTCTGCAGACGCCCATGGGGTGGAGAAATAGTTCTGGTGACACTGACAACTAACGTCTGATTGACAACATAGCATAGACATTGTGGATTTGAATATTTCACAACTTACGCCCCCCGTGAATGCCCATACTCGACCATGCCACGTCAGTGATATGATCTTGAAAATATCCAGAAACTCTGTGAGTGTCGGTGGATCGATGTCGAATTTTCCACATTTAGGCATGTCTGGTGGTTAATATTGAAAAACAAAGAGTATGAATATTAAATGTCACATTAATATGAATGTCAAAGTATATATGATGTTACAGATCCACAATATATGTGAATATTAGATGTCACATTAATATGAATGTCAAAGTATATATGATGTCAGATGCCACAGTATGTATGACGTCACAGATGCTACAGTATATATGATGTCACAGCCTGCTGAGTTTCTCAACGTTTGTGACGACATATTTTTTGTCCTTACGCTGTGAACACATGTAAGAATCATATTTATTTTCGTATATGACTTTTGTTTGTTTGTTTGTCTGTATTTAATCACAAAGCTACACAAAGAGCTATCTGTGCTCTGCCCACCACGGGTATCGAAACCCGGTTTCTAGGGGGGTCGTATATGACATGTCTGCTGTCAAATTACATATAATGTGTAAATATTATGGTGCTCGATGTTAGGGTCGAGTCCGTTTGTGTACATATGACCAATTTTTCAGGTAAATCGATACCCATAACATGCACACGATATCTTCATACTGCCTTGCTGGGAGGGAGGAAGGGCTGTACCAGGGCTATTGAAGCACTTCTTCTTTGTTCACTAGGTTATAGGGTGACCCATCCTTTGTTTCAAAAACATTAGTTAAGCACAAAACCATATCTGGACTTTTTACCCAATTATTTCATTCAATTTTTTAGTGCACATATAAAGAATATCAAAACATACATCAGAAGAAACAACAAACAAACAAGTGTCAGTAATGGCTTGATGACCAGTTTATCCATCCACTCTTGCTACGTTTCACTTTAAGATTGTGACCTATACGCAAAGTCCATCGTTTCGTTACATTATTATCGTAGGTTCAGGTTAAACAAGGCCTAGGACAGACTCTGTTGCACAATATTTTTGAAAAATTTACTTTAAGATTGTTACCTATAT
>NW_013667451.1:212316-220181 GCF_000517525.1 Limulus polyphemus
AGACGTACCACTGTGCCGCACCTCTTTCGATTTTAAGAAATGTTTTGCTCAATGTCTAGTTATGTTATTAAGAATATCTTGATAGATATAAAGATTACTGTTTTTTAAAGTTAGAAAAAGAGGTAACACGAGTTCATTTCTTTTAAATTTCGCAATTGACGTTTCGTCGAATAACTTTAGTCCTGAGAAAATGCCAGATTCCAAAGTCTAAGGCGCATGCGCCTATTTTCAGACACAGCCAGCAAAGTCATTTATTCATACAACGAGTGGTGTGAAGATATTGAAAACAAGAGTAGGTTCTTCTACTTGTTGTTTCCCCTTTGTTCACTTCATTCCGCCGTCAAAAAGTAAGTCCAGTGTGATATATATCTTTATATTTGTGTCATGAAATGTTGCAAGATTAAGTGATGTCACACAAGCGCGCTAGAACGCCCCTAATATGGCATATTACTGAGTAAAGGGTTATAAACTGAGTGGCGGGTGTTTATAAACATATGTTCCTTTTAGTGTTTATTAACCATTGAAACAGAGAAGGGTTAATCCCAGCAACCAGGCTGGCAAACCCTCAAGTACTGATAAGAAAAAAGTCTAGTTTTAATAACAGTTGAAAATAGTCTCACCAGTAATCGAAACGTCGGATCTGTTTTTAAAATATTCTCCTTTCTGTTAAAGCTGTAACTTGTACTAAAGTAATAAAAATATTGTTTGTTTGTTTGTAATTAAGCACAAAGCTACACAATGGGCTATCTGTGCTCTGCCCACCACGGGTATCGAAACCCGGATTCTAGCGATGTAAGTCCGCAGACATATCGCTGTGCCATTAGGGGGGGGGCAGTTTGTTTGTAAAGTGAGTATAAAGCCACGCAATGGGCTATCTGTGCTGCGCCCACCACGGGTATCGAAACCCGGTTTCAAGTTATAAGTCCGCAGAATTATCACTGTGCCACTGGGGGGGGGGGCAACAACAAAAAAAGCAATCTTCCGAAACGGTTACACAAAATAAGCGGAAAGATTTTATTTGAGATAAAAATAATTTTGTATTTTCTATAACATTTATGGTAATTAGAGAGTCAAAATCAGGTTTCTTGTGTTCTTAAAATCCCTTGGTCAGGATGATTTCTCAGGAAACTTTTCCCAATCAAATAAAATGATCACTCGTGAATTTTTATCAGCAGAGAAAAACACAAGACAGGATATTTTATTGTTCGTGTATTAAAAACGGGTTTTATAACTGCATATTTTAGAAAGCCTACTTTACAGTGAGGAAGTAGCTTTAATGCAAAATAGTTTGACAAGAATTGTTTTTGTTCGGTGGCTTTATTGAATTTCGCACAAAGCTACACGAAAGCTATTTTGCGCTTGTCGCCCCTAATTTCGAAGTGATAGCTTGAAGGGAAGGCAGCTAGGTGGCCAACTCTTGGGCTACTCTTTGTCAATGAACAGTGGAATTAACTGTTACAGTATAACGCCCCAACGGCTGAAACGGCGAATATGTACTGTGACGGGAATCAAACTTGCGACCCTCGGATTGCGAATCGAGTGCCATCAGGTGACAGGAATTATATTGCACGAACGGTAGAAACCTGTATTAAGCTCGACATATCGCTGCTTTTGGAGCAATGTTAAGGCTCAGATCTCTATCACCCAGAACGTGAAGAAACTGTGGAGTTGGAACACGTACAAAAACCATGTTTCTTTACTGCTACTGTACCTAGAAATACTAAGTCTATCACGTGCTAACTCATCGAGATAATTGTAGAAACGTTTATTTGGTTTTAATGTACTCGCCATTTGTTAAAACAAGATCAGTTTGTTTGGTTCTAATTAAGCACAAAGCTACACGATGGTCTATCTGTGCTCTGTCCACCACGGGTATCGAAACCCGGATTCTAGCGTTGTAAGTCTGCAGACATACCGCTGTGCCACTGGGGGGGGGGGGGGAGGCAAAACAAGATCAATGGGAAACATTTCAAAGTACTCATAATTACTGGAGATATCTGTAGAAGATGTGTTTTGTTATGATATTAAAAACCATAATTGTTTTTAAGGTTCACAACGTAGGTAAATTAATATGTAGAATTATACACGGACTTTTCTCACGTTAAAAACCAGATTTGTTACTTAAACCACTTTTCTTGCATTGATTCTGTCACCGTGAGATGACGACAAGATCAAGATTTAATTGTAAAAACCGAAAGACTGGGCCAAAATTTATAAATAAAATCACGAAAATTCTTCCCCTTTTTTTTCCCACATTTCTCATAGCTTGCCCATTCGCCCTCTTGAGCAATAACTTGTTGGAGATATTCTTACACACCTTTGATTTTGAATCCGAAATGGACAATTTAATGGAAATGTGAAAAAAAAAAACCACAAAAAAACATGTGCAGTTTATGTAATTTGTATTGGATATTTTAGGGCATTATTATGTTCTAAAGCTGTTTTATTTTTGTCTGTGTGACATATTGTTAAACACCTTAAGTACTATTCTTATGCCTTTTGATTGATGGATTCACATCACCGATGGATGAAATAGTTTGCAAATACTTCACAAAAATCATTTTCCACATAAACACTACGTTTAAGAAAGAAAAAAGAAAGAAAAGTGATAAAAGGAATCAACCAGTATGATGACTTTATTAAACTTAAACCTTAGCCCCCACCAGCTTCACCACTGGGGGGCAAATAATACTAAAGTAAAATGGTTTACTGATTAAAATCTGATTGTTAATTACTGAGTAAGGTTCTATGTGCAAAATTTTGATTTTTTTTTTTGCAAAGTTTGGTTTTATAATCGTAGAATAAACCAGGAAATGTCAGGTTAAAGGGTTTTCCCGTATACCTAATATATCACTCATTATCAGTTCACATGCTTATCTCGTGTTTATACCATGATAAACACATAATCCGATGCATAAGTTCATCTATCACTGAGCATACATGCCAGTTCAAGATCTAAAACTAAATACAAGACTTCTTCTACACCCTTATTCCTTACTTGGATGTAACAATGCGACCTACATGCCCTAAGAACCGTGTTTGATAATTAATTATTATTAATGAGTTCAATAATAATAAATCATTTATAATGACGTTAAAATGCTGTTTCAATTTTCTGGCGCAATGCTAATATTTACGTCTTACTTCCCTGTTAGCCCAACATAACTGAGTGAGTTGGGCCTCCCAGTGGCACAGCGGTGTTTCTGCGGACTTACAACGCTAGAATCCGGGTTTCGATACCCATGGTGGGCAGAGCAAAGATAGCCCTTTGTGTAGCTTTGTGCTTAATTACAAATAAATAAATAAAACCCTAGTATTAATCATCTTAGTACCAAATATAAATCTGATCCCCACTATTTACAAAGAAAAATGCAAATTTTATTCAAAACAGCTAAAGTATAACGCAGGATATTGATCATAAAGATAGTCATAAGTATATTTTCAGATAATGTATTTGTTTTTATCATGAACAATTCAACTTTAAACATTATCGTCCTCGAATATTTCGATAAAGTCTGTACAAACCGTTTTCTCGCTTCAGGTTCCCAGTCACGTGCAAGGTACGGACTCACCATGAGCAACGCTGTATGCGCACGTTAAATCTAGTTGATTTTCGAGTCAACGCTCACATTTAAATATGCATATTTAACTTATCCTGTTCGTGTATGCCTGCTCATACAGGGGTTGGAATATGGTGTATAATAACGATTTGATCCTTCATCGCAACGTTATATCCTGTGTCGCTACGTCCGGTGATACTCTGTCTGACAACCATGTTTCTTGAAAATAGTCCTGCAGCATAGTTTCCATTGCAAAAGGCTCCGTCGTAAGACCGTCATGTCTAAGGCACAGTTAACTAGTTAGCACACAGGATCACCAAAAAAGTTGTAACATTTTCAAAACGAGACCCAACACTCGAGCGCTTTCGAATAGTTGACTATTCTTCTTCAACTTGACTATTCGAAAGCGCTCAAGTGTTGGGTCTCGTTTTGAAAGTATGTCTAAAGCAAATCACTCTTCCATGTAACTTTCCTTAATTCCCATAGTGTAATAGGATGAAGGTTTCCGAACATCTGTTTCAAGTTTAATAACACAGAAATCTATAGGATCTGTGCATGGTGAGTTGACTGGTGTGTCTTTGTATGAAATAGCATGAATACCCGTTTCATTCTCCAGTTACTTGAGGAATGCGACGGTTAAATGAGAGCTATGACTGGGAGCTCACCTGTTTTAAGACGCCGCCTTTTGCTTACCACTGCTGGGGCACGACTTGTTGCTGGTCTATTTTTGTATAGTCCTGATGCTCCAAGTTGATTCATATGCCCTTTTCACCAAAGCAATTAAATACAAAGGGTGTAAGTCTAGATCCTGATCTGAACACATTTTTATTACCTGACTATACGATTATTTTGCGTTTAGAAGGGACGTTACACCCCTTTCTCAAAAGCGATCGGTTTTCGGTGGCATAACACAAACTACGTAACGCTAAACAATATCACAGTATAGTTTTGATGCATTCCGTTTCATCGCAACTTTATATCGGCTATGAATGTTACGTGACTTGAAAAACTTACGTATTCAAAATCGTTTTAATACAACGCACTCAACTCTCCATACATGTTACAAAATTACAAACACACACATGTAACTTACAAATAAAGGCCCGCCATTTTGTTTTCTATAAGCTGATAGAATAGGTTCTCCGTCTAATCATCTGAACTTTAAGCAGTGAGTAATGCAGTCATTATTACAACTAAGAAATACATTTTCGTCGAAAGATATATTTGGGATCAACAGCATCGGTATAGTTTTAATATTTAATACGTAAATGTCTGTTGGTTCTTATGACAGACAATACATTTTAAAACAACGCAGTAAGTAAAGCAATCATTACACAGAATGTGTTGAAAAAATAATGAATTTTAATCCTTAAAAGTGCAAAAACAAGTCCACGAATATCTTGAAGATTATAGCAATGAAATAGTATATACCGTATTTTTCGGAATATAAGACGCACCCTTATATTTGGGAAAAAAAGCTACAGTCGCATTTAAAAGATTTTTATTGAACAAAAATTCAATTTGATACTTTAAAAACTATTATATACTGTTCTAAACACAAAAGAGCTCAACACATCAAAATAAGAAAATAACGTAAATAAAAAAAAAGGTTTACTGTTATTTACTTTGGTTCAAAACCTACAAAATCTTCATTGCTTTCACTGTGATTTATTTTTTTTATTATTTAGGGAGCATTATCAATAGTTATGTTTTTAAAAGAAAAAAAAACTACTATTGTTATAAATAACACATTCAATTGAACTAAACTATGCATACCTATTTAAAAATATTTACACATGGCTTGTGTATATCTTATATATACATATATATATTATTCATACCTTCGGTGTATAGGACGCAAGCAGATTTTGACATCAAATTTTGGAGTAAAAAAGTGCGTCTTATACACCGAAAAATACTGTAACTGCGACAGCTGTTTAATAGTAATTTAATTTTGATTATATTTGGTGGGTTTAGACTGACACCAAGCTATCTGCTGTGATCACTGCGAGGAATCGAACCCCGGACTTTTGCGTTGTAAGACCGTAAACTTACCGCTGTCCGACCGGGTGACATTAATTGCTAACTAATAACACCGAGGCATTAAATAGAGTTGAAATATGTTAACATACGCACTTCTAAAGTGAAATCAAAACGTTCTTCAAAAAATTCTGTAACTTATGAACAAAAAAGTTGTTTGTTACAGGGACTAGATAGCATATTCTGTAGCGTTGCACTAAAAAAAAAGCAAAAAAAAAAAACAAGCAACTTGTAACGATACTTGGGTTTTACATCAAGACATGATTTAATATATTGTTGTTATGGTTACGTTTTCAGTTAGATTACAAAACAAAAATAAAAAGTTTTCTTACATCTCTGACGCCAACAGAAAGTAGATTCCCTTCCTCTCTCCAACCAAGATGACTGTTGTTCAGAAGTCAGTTGAAGGGGTGTTGATGACACGAGCCACGTAATCAGAATTCGATCAATTCCGAAAACGTCGTGAGGCTATGATTTTGCCAGTTAAAAACGGCTGTTCTGTTTATTTAACACATCTCGACCCAAGTATATAGTTAGAGCAAACGTTGCTGAAGTTTATTCGAGCCACTGTTTACCTACGTCAGTATACTATGACACTCTTTTTCTTACATGGATTAAATTTACTAAATACAAAGACTCACTGTTTAATTATATATATGTATATAATATGAATATAGAGAATACTTTAAGGCTTGTTTTACTGGGTGGTAGTAGATTTGATGAACATCACGACTACACGGTGGAGTGTGACTTGATGTGTGACTGTCCTGTTGCCGCAAAATCACGATCTGCGTTTTGGTTGCACGGTTAGAGAAGTCCACGAGTCGCCGGCGGTCAATGTTATGACTAGCTATCTTACCGCTAATCTATCAGTACAAAATTTGGTACGGCTAGCGCAGCTAGCCCTCGAGTAGCTTTGCGCGAAATTCAAACCAAACCAAACGAGTTGTAGTTTATAGTTAACTACGAAGATATATATTTTGTTCATGTGGGTGAGTCGCACCCTGCCGGAATTTACTGTTACTAGCCTCAAGCTTACCGATGAGCCAGTGTTGAAAACATGTAGCTCTAGCTATCTATAAAGTATACCCCGGTGACACAGCGGTAACTTTGTGAGCTTATAACGCTAAAGGTAGCGGATTGATCCCTGCGGAGGCGCAGTGCACATAACTCATTGAGTAGCCTTGCGAATAAAAAATAACAACAACAACAACAAAAATGTCAAGTTATTATTTCTGATGAAATGTGTAAAGATCACTCTCACTTAGCAACTCTTGTTGAAATTCTTACAACCCCAGGTTGCTTCGTTAAACTGTACGACACTCGATCAGAAATTTAAAATACAAGAAAACCAGCTATAAGATCGTACACTATATGTAAAGCTTACCGAGCAGAGAAACAATGTTAACTAAACGTTTGGACATGTGATCTACATACTGTATATACATATATTTACGCTTCGAAACTTTACAATAAAGTTGTTTTCATTACCCAGTCAAGCCGTCTCCAAACTTTAAATGTTAAACTATACAATACCCAGAGAGAGAAAAGAATTTCAGTGTTATACAACAATTTTAATTTTGCCGAAAAAAAAAAGAGATTAAAAAAAATAACGTAGACTTAGCTCCCAATCTTCTAAACAAATAACACGTGGATAACCTCTATATTGTGGCAACCCTTGTAATTATAAAACATGTTTAAACTTGTCTACCTCTTTGTACTATTTACGTCTTTAGGTCCACCTCGTGTTTGTTATACAGCAGCACTTATATTTCTTATCTTATAATATAGCTATTGTATTTCTTTAATGACAGTTTAAGTGGAGTAACGCCACTGACGCTTTAACTTCCACGACTGTGACGTATTACGTAGTTCGAGTGATACCCTTCTATGATTTTTCGTAGCGAAACACAAATACCCTGAACAACACTTATGTGCTTGAAAATAGATTTTCCGATGTGATGAATTAAGAAATGTAAGGCTTATATTCCTTTCGTAAACCTCGAACCTGAGAAAATGGATCATTTAACTAATTCTGATTTTATAGCCAAGTTTGCTACTAAAAAATACATTATCATCTGTAACTCAATATCTACAAGGTTGCCAACATAATATTATAAGTGTGACCATATGATCAAACCACTTATGAAACGTATATAAGTAGAAGTTTTTACTGAAAACGAGTGACGTGATAAACATGAATAAGTTAAAGCTTGTGTTATCATCTGTAACTCAATATCTACAAGGTTGCCAACATAATATTAT
>NW_013667451.1:220766-233752 GCF_000517525.1 Limulus polyphemus
AAGCATTCTTTTTATACGAAGCACTGATTTCGTAAATTAATTTAAAGATCAGCATAATGCACTTCTGTTATGCTTTGATAGGCGGATCTTACTTGTGGCATAATTCAACCAAATATGTAACTCCATCGATATCGACCAATGTAGTAACAGACTGTGTACACGCACGTGCAGTCAGTCAGTCATGGAAGTTTCAAACATTCCATAGCGGAAAGTAGAATACTGTACAATATGCCGTGAAGGAGTAAAAAAAAACATATTTTGTCGTTCTTGATTCCCCCCCCCCCCAAGTGGCACAGCGGTATGTCTGCGGACTTACAACGCTAGTAACAGGGCTTCGATACCCCTAATGGGTAGAGCACTGATCGCCCTTTGTGTAGTTTTGTGCTTATTTACAAACAAATAAATCGTTGGTTAAAAAAAAACTATAGAATTATGCACTGCTCAATACGCAGTTTCGTCATAAAAATGATAACGTAAAACCTCTACTAACAAATTAGAGCATACTGTTATATTTATTATGATTAATGTCTTCGTACCAAATCTTAACTACGAGTACCGAGAATTCCCTTCTCAATCTGCTAGATATTACTTTCAAATATGATGTTATTGTATCAAGTCGTCCATATTTTTTTTTCTCAACAGCATTTCAATTTTGTATTCATGGCAAAGTTATTTAGGCCATCTGATGTCACCCTAATTTTGAACAACTGAACAGATTAAAGGCAGCAAATGAGAAGTACCTTGCCACCCACCATTCACGCACCTACAGCTTAAGTATTTCAGGTATATTACGGATTCGAACCCGATTAGCGGTTCCAAAAATCAAGAGCTCACCTACAGGACCGCGCTCGAAGTCGTTTAAAAGAGAGTTGCATATCGTGGTGAAGGTGACTTTAAACGACGATAATGTCGATTTGTATTTTTAAGAACTTCGGATTCCAGGAGCATTAAAACAACAACAACAACAAAAATTATTCTTGCTTTCTCTAGATTAGATGCAGAAACTTTAAAATATTCCTCACACAATATCATAAAATATAGCTATAACAACTTAACCCAAATGCCATTGGATCCAACAATAACAGATTGGTATCATCATCCATAAATTATAGTTGTCTTATTTCTTGGCTCTTGAACTAATTTGTATAAACTATTTCTGCACCAATTGCTGCTAATTCAGTGTAGGGTAGTTTAGGGTCCCAAACAATAACAACAACAAAAATATAAACATCAATCTTGTGATTAATCAAATCGACCACTAGGGGGTTTCCATTATATGGCTTAGATAGGGAATGAGGGACTCGCCGTATTTTAGGTAAATTCTTTACGCTGAGTGTTGTAACAGGCACAAACGTAAAATTACTCAAAAGATAGAGAAAGTTATAAAACTTGTGGGTTAACATTCTGACAATATGATCTATGAATATCAAATCCATAAATAAGATATTGTGGCTGATCGGAGTTGATATCTTGCACATAGTTACATGATGATAAAATACTACAAATCCCAAAATTCCAGATAGAGGCACTAGAGATGAGCATTTTATGAATTAACACATAACTTATCCTCCTTTTTCTAAACACTTGCCCATTATTAGCCGAAGGCAGAAGACATATTTATTCATCATTCACCTATTGCAGTAAAGTCACAAACTTCAATGTGTTCTTACACTTTAATTCACCTATTACAGTCCAGACCCGCATACCGGTCAACTTGGTTTGTGGTCAACCTGTTTCCCAGTCCCAAGCGGTCTCTGGAACTCTGCCGCTACCCAGTTAAGACTTGTTAATCAAAGTGAGACCACTACCGTACATCGACTGATAGCGGCCACGTCTTGGAGGTGTTACAAACCAGGTGACCATTGATGTTCCCTATTAATGGCACGCTAACTCTACCTGATGCTTCACACCTCATGCTACCCTGATGATCACATATACACAATCAAACAAACTATGTTTTCACATTCCTTTAAACTTTGTCACTTGTAACACTTCTAGTTCGGTGTCTCTTTAGTCTTCTTGTGAACAAAAGATTTGTTCAAAGGGGAAAATTCGCACATTCATTTCAAGTTTTATCACCTAACGAATAGTAGAATTGAATGTCACGTTATAACGCCCTCACGGCTGAAAGTGCAAACCAGGTTCAGTGACGGGAATTCGAAACCATGACTCTCAGCTTGAGAGTCGAGCGCCCTAACCACCAGGCTATGCCAGACCCATGTGGCCACATGACGAAAACTTCTGAAGTCTGATAGGTTTTGTTGAAATCCGGAAATAACTAAAAATTTGTCCACATAATATGAATTACCCGCTTACTAAAATTAGAAAACAGAGGCTGAGTTAGATTTTGTACATTAGGATATAACAAGCTTTATAGCGTAGTGGGAGTAACTAATTAATCATGGGGAAGAAGGGTCTGGTCCTCCGGTGGGACAGCGGTAAGTCTACGGATTTACAACGCTAAAATTCGGGGTTCGATTCCCTGCGATGGACACAGCAGATAGCCTAATGTGGCTGAGTTTTAAAGACATCCGAGGTCTAATAACATAAATATATATTGATGGTGATCATGTTTCCAATAACGTTTTGAAACAGAACTTCTGAATACTACAAAGTACTGATTATTAGTTAATGACTAAATAAAAAGAGGTCCTCCCAGAGCTTGGGCACAGTCAGCGATTCCAAACCCCTTCCACTCCCTAAACCCCGTTTGTTCAGCCATGTTCTACAATATTTAACAAGGTTTTCTCAGAACGTGAGCACAGTTAGTGGTTCCAAAGCCCGTGGTGGTTCAACGGGAAAATTGAAATATTCTAACGCTAAAACTCGAAGTTCGATCCCGTAAGGTAGGCAAAATACAGAGAGTCCATTGTGCAGCTTTATGCTTAATAACAAGTAAAGTAAACGAAACCCCACTACATCCTTATATTTTCTTTTATTTTTATTGAACCCAGTTATCAGCTGAAATATTTTAGCGTCTCTGGAAGATACTGAATAACAACTAAGGAAGATCTTCTATAATGGATTGTTTATGTGAAGTCAGGAAGATTTGCTATGAAGTTTGGATTGTGTGCGTGTAGAAGAAATATTATCTATAAAAACAACAATGTAAACTTTCTCTAGTCAAGACAATCAGTGCGGTTTATCTGCTAATTATAGAGTACTTGTTGACACCACGATCGTTGCCTTGCACTTAGATAATAAACAGGAATTCATTAACGATATTTTTTGGAATATTGTTTATTTATCTAACGATGGTTAAGTGTTATTTATCTGTGGTATAATAATATCTACAGTTTCGTCATCCTACTGGTAAACTAACACTAAGTGGTGTTCTCCAACCTAATTGGTTCACTAGATTCAACACTAACCATCTGCATGAAGAGTGGAGTGTTTTGTTCCTTATTAAGTACGGATACATATTGTATATTAAGTGTGGGAGAGAGAACGTCACGGGGTCATGTAACCAATATACCATATTAGGCTTTAGTATAAATCATTATTCTTCTTTTTCAAGCTGCTACAGAAATACAACTTTTAGAATCAAGTTGGTAAGAGAGTTTGTTTTGTTTGTTTTGAATTTCGCGCTTGGCTACACGAGCGCCATCTGCGCTAGCTGTCCCTAATTTAGCAGTGTAAAACTAGAGGGAATGCAGTTACTCATCACCACCCACCGCCAACTCTTGGGCTACTCTTTTACCAATGAATAGTGGGATTGACCGTCATATTATAACGCCCCCACGACATGTTTGGTGGGACGGGGATTCGAACCCACGACACACAGATTGCGAGTCGAACGCCTTAACCGCTTGGCCATGCCGGGACTTGGTAAGAGAGAGAATGGATACATTGGTCAAGGTTATGAAATCCCGAATGGACTAATAAGGACTATTTAGTTTTGTTAATTCTACAAAGTTTTTATTATTAGTTTATTACTTTTAAACGGCTCTGTAGTAAAAACGTTAAAAACCGACCCGCTGTTAAAAGGATTCATATAAATGTTAGTTATTTGTGTGATATATAAAATAAAGACTGCACTAAAAACCATCTCTACACTAACAAAATATTTAGATGTCAGTGTGCTTGGATTGTGAATCAGAAGGTTCATGGTTCGTGACTCGTTGCAACAAAAATGAAAACCATCTACAGCACTTTGTGACTGTTGGGGCACTTATCAGAGTACGATCAAATCTCACTATTCTGCTGACAAAATTAGTCCATGAGTAGGCGGTGGGTGCTGTTGACTAGCTGCTTCATCTGTAGTCCATCGCTTCAAAATCAAGGACGTAGGTAGTCCCTTGTATATATATTTTCGAAATTCTGAAATTCTTTGTTCGAAGTTAAGCACAAAGCTACACAATGGGCTATCTGTGCGCTGCCCACCACGGGTATCGAAACCCGGTTTCTAGCGTTATAAGTCCGCAGACATATCGCTGTGCCCTGGGAACGAAATTCTGAAATAAAGGCAAACTATTTTCAGACGATGTGAAAAAACAAAAACTGAAACCTAAGCAATATGCGACGATTGTGCAACTAAAGGAACAACTAAACCATTCTTAGGAGTTGGCTAATAGTTCATATAAAACAACATCAGGGGTTGTCTAATAGTTCATATAAAACAACATCAGAGGTTGTTTAATATTTCATATAAAACAACATCAGGAGTTGTCTAATATTTTATACAAAACAACACTAAGGGGTTGTCTAATAGTTCATATAAAACAACACTCAGGGGTTGTCTAATAGTTCATACAAAACAACACTCAGGAGTTGGCTAATAGTTCATATAAAACAACATCAGGGGTTGTCTAATAGTTCATATAAAACAACACTCAGGGGTTGTCTAATAGTTCATATAAAACAACACTCAGGGGTTGTCTAATAGTTCATATAAAACAACACTCAGGGGTTGTCTAATAGTTCATATAAAACAATTAGTGTTGTTTTATATGAACTATTAGACAACCCCTGAGTGTTGTTTTATATGAACTATTAGACAACCCCTGAGTGTTGTTTAATATGAATTATTAGACAACCCCTGAGTGTTGTTTTATATGAATTATCAGATAACCCCTGAGTGTTGTTTTATATGAACTATTATGTTGATGTACCAACAAACCAAAACTTTTAATTTTTATATTACTAACTGAAGAAAGATCACGATGTTCATAATTTAATTATTATTATCGATGTTTCGACCTTTGCTTAACGTAACTGAATTTGCTTTAAGCAACCATTTTGGTGAAAATCTACTCCCACCCCAATAGCAACGTCGTTGACAATAGGCTGTTCGAAGCCTGGAAATCAAGTATAATAATATTCAGTTTTTTTGTCTGTCCTGAAAATGCGTGCGTTCATTACTATCTAAATGCGCATGCATATCATTCCAAAGGATGTAAACAAAACGCGGATGAAAATATACCTTAGTAGACATTTTTTGATATTTAAAGCTTATCAAAGTTTTTAAAAAAGTTTAATGTTAGGCCATAGAATAACATTATAAGTTGATTTATTGATAGTATTAAATACGGTAAAGTTTAACCTTAACTAAACTAAAGCAAAAACATATATAAGTTACTGTGTTAATTTGTATCTTTATCAAATATAGGCCGTACTTAATAAAGGCTTAACTAATGTTAGGCCTAAGACAAGTGGACTCTTGCGGGTCTCTGTCGGTTTTCAATTTAACAAAACAAACAATCACAGCGACTTAATGGTATGTTTTGTTAGAATTTTTATATTAGGTATATACAGCAACGGATATATTTAATTGAGAAAACATGTTTTCTTTGCATTTCGTGATTTACCACTTCGTATGGTACACGAAAAAAGTTAGGCACAAAAAACTATTTATCGTTTCAAACATACAGTAAACCGCTTAAGATGACATATACGAAAGAATACGAGAGATTCTTATTTTAATGGCCCGGCATGGCCGCCAGGTGGTTAGGGTGCTCGACTCGCAATCTGAGGGTCGCGGGTTCGAATCCCCGTCCCACCAAACATGCTCGCCCTTTCAGTCGTTATAATATGACGGTCAATCCCACTATTCGTTGGCAAAAGAGTAGCCCAAGAGTTGGCGGTGGGTGGTGATGACTAGTTGCCTTCCCTCTAGTCTTACACTGCTAAATTAGGGACGGCTAGCGCAGATAGCCCTCGTGTAGCTTTGCGCGAAATTCAAAACAAACAAACATCTTATTTTAAAATCTGTTGTTAGTCTTAAATTAATCTTATTTAATTTACCGAAGCAGTGAGGTTGTTTAAATTTGTATTTACAATTTAAAAAAAAACTATTTAATGCTGGTTTTGTTATTCAGAAGTTATATGAGTATTATAATAACCCGGCCACCGGATACAACGTGTATAATCCTATTCCTGTTTTGACATGGCCATGAAAACAAGTCTTGACAAGTAACTAGATATTCATAACCTTGATCCTAACCTTTATCCAACGGATTTTTACTTCAATATCACATGCAATGTAACTTTCTTTGGTCACAATTACATTTATTCAGTCACAACACGTGCACCATGTTATTACAAAGATCAGAAGTCCTTTACCTTGTGACTCGTGTCTGTGAACCTAATTTAAATTCGAAGATTAAGAACTGGTTCTCCATACACACAATAAAAGAAATAATAAAATGTGTATTTTCTTCAGCGAGTTACGATGTACAGGACTTAAAATTTTCAAAGAATGATAATTTTAAACGAGTTCTAATATTAAAAGAAAGAAAACTGTTTTTCCTTTTGTTATTTATTTACTTGTTTTTGAACGAATATAGGGTTATTCAAGGGAAGTTACCTTTCAATTTGCATGCCGGCGACTACAGATCTGTCAGTGGCGCCAAGTTCTATAGTAGACGTATACTGTGTCTCATACATCAATTTATTTCTAACTGTTAAAAACACTTGAGAAATTTAAAGTTTATATGACATAGTTTGATAGTTTTGCATTTCCAAAGGAGTGAGATATTCTTTTAAATGTAAAGAGGAACAAGAAAATAATAAATAATCATGGCTGAAAAAATTTATGAAAGCCATTCCACAGAATCGCAGCCTATACGAGGCCTAGTATTTAAGACTTAAAAGCGAAGCTTAACTCAGTATTTATAAGATACATAAATCAAAATTGTACAGAAGGTTAAGCATTTTATATTAAAATGGTTTTGGAACCTCAACATGACGTTACAGTAGGTGTCGCCACGAGCAGTACTGCTCTATCTTTACTATAATCGTGCAGCGTTGTAAGACTATCATGTCCAAAGTAAATCATCCTACCCTGCATGCTTTCCATAATAATAAGAAAAAGTTATAGGAGGGCGAAGATTTCTCGGCATCCGTTTCAACAGTCCAATCATAATAAAATCCAAATGCACTGCATCCGACGAGCTGTCCAGTATTTCTACATATGGAATAATACGAATATCTGTTTTTACTCTCGTTTGAACGAGTGGTATTGCATACTGTTGACTGGGGCACGTTGACGGCTTTTGTCACTGACCTTAATGCTCACCGATTCTCACCTGAGGACGCCACACATTTCTTACTATGACTGGGGTACGACTTGTTGCGGATAACTTTTTGGATTTTTCCGATTTTCCAAGTTGATCCGTATTCTTTTGTTTTCCAACGCCTTTCATTGATTATAGTGGATATCTCGGTCGTCAAAATTCTTAGTTTTATGATCTGAGTGTACGAATATTTTGCATTAGAAAGGGCTATTATAAACCCTTCCCGCAAGTGCTCAATTTTCAGTGACATCACTCTACGTACAAACGTAAAACAATGTGAAAATATAGTTATGATACATTCCGTTCCACCGCAACTCTATATCTGCCGTAGCTGTCACCTACAAATCCGAGTTAATATAACGTACTCAACCCTTTAGACCAATATAATTGTTTATATAATATATATTAGAGCTCATCATAAAGACTCTTAGAAGATTGCACATCCTGACTGAGGCCCACCACGCAATGAACCCAGATATACAGGGTACCTTAACAGCATTGTGCATTTTATGTATTTGCTACAGCTTCTCACACCTTCCTACTGTTATTCCGGGGGGGGGGGGGTCCAAGATCCCCTGATCTAAGTTGTAACGTTAGAAGTTATCCAATAAAGCGAAATTTATTCCCGGTATTGTATAGCAAACTAAGCGTCAATACGATACAAAAATAATATATGATAATTTTTTTATTTTTTACTGATTTAGAGCAATCCCAGTTTTCTTTCCGATACTGATTAAATGTAGAAACAACTGTACTTCATTTAATAATTAACTGAAAATAACAGCTAAGCCTATTGTAGTTATCAGGTCTCCCAGCAGCAGACGTGACGTTATTTTCTAGTTTACTTAGCTGGTATCTTTTAATTTTCAGCGTTTGTAAATAAACAAGCATAACTCACGCAAAAATGATGTTAATTTCTTAATCGAAATAAGGAAATTGAAGATGTGCACAAAATTAAAATTTAAGCTAAGCCTATCTATGAACAGAAGAAGAGATTAATATATTCTCTCAAACAGGGATGACTCTCAATTCTAACAAGCTCGTAATTTGAGTGGCGCCTGATGAAAGTCAGATAAGCAGATTGGAAAAAGGTCCGACAGTAAAGCTACTGCCAAAATAAATATACGGATACTGTGAGGATCTTGGCAGAAAGTCTCGTACCAATAATTATATATTTATTTTACTGTTTTCTACATGCCTCCAATTATTAACGAATTGTTGTCTGTTTCTAAGCATTCATGGCTTATATTATGCCTTTCCTTCACACCTTTTTATTCAACCTGTTATTTTTATCTATTTAATTGATTATTTGAAAACACAGCTCTACTACTATGTGATGATATTAATTAAACGTAGAAAATCTCTGTAGTGTAGCCCCCTGGTGGCCGAGAAGTAAGTATGGGGGATGATAAGGCTTAAAACCGTGTTGTGACACAGATAACCCATTATGTAGCTTTGTGCTTAACAACAAACAAACATTTAGTGCAACCAATAATTAACTAGAAACAACATCTAAACGTATGTGGTTCTCAAATTCATTAGAGTTAGACGATACGTAAATTTCACTTTGTTTTGAAAACATCGTCTATGAGTTTTTGCTATAATCTTTTTATATTTTTTCAATCCGCTCATCAAGTTGCCAATACAGACCACATCCTTGATAGAAGTAATGTAATGATTGACAGGCCCGGCATGGCCAGGTGGTTAAGGCGCTTGACTCGCAATCTAAGGGTCGGGGGTTCGAGTCCCCGTACTACCAAACATGCTCGCCCTTTCAGCCGTGAGGGGCGTTATAATGTTACGACCAATCCCACTATTCGTTGGTAAAATAATAGCCCAAGAGTTGGCGGTGGGTGGTGATGACTAGCTGCCTTCCCTCTACTCTTTCACTGCTAAATTAGTGATGGCTAGGGCAAATAGCCTTCGTGTAGCTTTGAACGAGCTTCCAAACAAACCAATGAGTGACAGCTTACCTAATGTCTTTCTCAGGGATTTTATTTGTTTGTTTGCAGTTAATCACAAAGCTACACAGTGGGCTATATGGGTTATAACAATTATGGGTATCGAAACCCTATTTTTAGCTTTATAATCCCACAGACTTGCCGCCGAGCCATTGGCAGGCCCTAAAGTTAACCCAAAGGTAAATGCGTTTTTTCAATGCAGGGTAATTGTTTTTAAACATACACACACATACATATATATATATATATATTAACTCCTTCTAACTGTTTAACACAGTGATTGTTAATTTTCTCCTTGTTTATATTTTACTAATATATTTAAGCATTTTCGTAAATTGAGCAATTCTGAAGATAACGTCTAAGCTCATGAAGCATGATGATTAAAAGTGAGTATGGGAAGTATATTACACAACACTACAAGTAATACTGTACTGTTATACGCGAATACTTAAAATTTCTTTAACCAATCCTTTTCGAGTGCTGTCAACTTTCAAGCTATATTATCGCTAGGCCCTCGAGAAAACAAGATTTGTTTATACAAGAATTATTTTCGAGTGAGTTTTAAACAGATAACGATATGCATCACTTATCAAATTACGTCTCATTTTTAAAAGCGATTTGTATCCAAGAAAACTGCATTGAATGTTAGTCTCATTTTCCCTCATCCACTCCAATAGTTTAAAAAAAAAAGCGAAAAGAAATAAACACTTGTATGTGCCTTCAAACGTTATACAAGATATTCATAACGAAATGAATATGACAAGGATCCATTTAAAGTCATTTATTTACAAACGCGTGATCGCTACTATACAAGACTTGTTGTTTAGCACCACATAACTTGTCTGCAAGTCTTCGTTGTAGAAAGTCTAGAAAAAAAATGTCCGCTTGATATAGGCGCCACCACTTTTACCTCTAGCTCAACAATGTCGTGAGTTGTATAAAGTAGCCTGCCTGACTGCTCGATACAGGCGCCACCATTTTTACCTCTAGCTCCACAGTGTCGTGAGGTGTATAAAGAAGCCCGGCTGTCTGCTCGATACAAACGCCACCATTTTTACCTCTAGCTCCACAGTGTCGTGAGGTGTATAAAGAAGCCCGGCTGTCTGCTCGATACAAACGCCACCATTTTTACCTCTGGCTCTACAGTATCGTGAAGTGTATAAAGGAGCCTGATTGTCTGCTCGATAAAGGCGCCACCATTTTTACCTCTAGCTCCACAGTGTCGTGAGTTGTATAAAGGAGCCTGCCTGCCTGTCTGCTCGATACAAACGCCACCATTTTTACCTCTAGCTCCACAGTATCGTGAGTTGTATAAAGAAGTCTGACTGTCTGCTCGATACAAACGCCACCATTTTTACTTCTAGCTCCACAGTATCGTGAGTTGTATAAAGGAGTCTGACTGTCTGCTCGATACAAGCGCCACCATTTTTACCTCTAGCTCCACAGTATCGTGAGGTGTATAAAGGAGCCTGACTGTCTGCTCGATACAAATGCCACCATTTTTACCTCTAGCTCCACAGTATCGTGAGTTGTATAAAGGAGTCTGACTGTCTGCTCGATACAAACGCCACCACTTTTACCTCTAGCTCTACAGTATCGTGAGGTGTATAAAGGAGCCTGACTGACTGCTCGATACAGACGCCACCGTTTTTACCTCTAGCTCCACAGTGTCGTGAGGTGTATAAAGGAGTCTGACAGACTATAACTGTACGTGACATTGCTGTAAGCTGAATTTAAATGAGATTTGAAGTCGACTAGGTTATTGGGTCTCGAATGCTCATCGGTCTTTAAAAGTTCAAGATCCAGTTACTTCTGTTTAGGGAGACCTACCGAAAGCAATTTGTAACACAGTTACATGAAAATGCTGATATTAACATTTATTTATCCAGTTACTAAACTTTTTTTTTATGGCCAAACGTGGTATATCTTATGCACGAATGTTTTCAGCAATAAAACGTTCGTTTCTACTAGAGGGCTGTTTCTGTGTCACACACAAAGCCCTCGTGCAAGATATCTCGCACGTTAATAGCTATCAACATGTAATCTGATTTTCAATCTTCAAATGTTCAATACATTCGAAAGATTTTGAATTAAGGCCTGTTTTATTTTCAGATTACTGACTTGCGTACCGGAGTGGTCTACATAGTGCATTATATTTGAGTAACATGATCCGCTTGCCAAATCAACTTGGTGAAATCACTTATTTTGTATGTAAAATACATAAGAGATCCCAGCGGTGATTAAACGGATGAAATACAGTGCTGATGGTATTTTTGTTCACATGCTTTTTTTTTTGTGCGTGTGTGACCCTGTATCCAACAAAGTCAAGGACACACACAAGCGATTTGATGCATAAATAGTTTGTAAAATGTTCAAAAAAAAATTGGGTCGATGATTTCAGGGTTCAAGAATAGAGCATTAAACCCGACAACACACACGTGTCTCGGATATTGACTGGTAATCTTGTTGATATGTTTTCTTGATCTCAATAAAAAAAAGAGAGAGACGGAATTATTAATTTGGATTTTGATCACCGTAGGGATCAAACTCCGTATTTTAGTGTTACTAGCTTACAAGCTTTACCGCTTAGACATCGGAGGGCTCATAGTCTTATGTTTGTTCGTTGTTAAACACAGAGTTATATAATTGGCTATTTGTGCTGCGCTCATCGTATGGATAAAACTCAGAATTTTAGAGTTATTACCCGTCAAGCTTGCCGCTTAACCTTAGGGGACTCAATTCTTTAGATTAGATGTTTGATCTGAATTCATGAAGCACATAACTGATATCCCCCTACCCCGTGGCTCAGCAGTAAGCTTGAAGGCTTATAGAGGTAGGATTCAGGGTTTGATCCTCGCGGCGGACACAGCGCAGATAGTCCACCATGTAGCTTTGCGATAAAACTAACAACAACAAAAAAGTTAGTTGATAGTTACATAGACGTAATTAGACAGTTTGATGAACAGTCTGCTCCGAACTACGTTCCTATCTGTTGCTTATCTGTGTGTTTTTTTTATACTTCCGACTTGTTGAACAGTAGATTGTTAATCGTTGTTATTTCTCAAACACAATTATGTTCACAGGTTTCTTTACAGGAAAAGGTAAGAGGATACTCGGGAAAATGGAAGTAAAGTAATGTTATTGAGACAGGCTGTTACTTATTTGTTGTTATTTAGATCATGTTAGATCTTAGACCAAACTTGATAACAGTGTTTGACGAAATATGAAATAAATTAGAAATGCTCCAGAAAACTGCGCTGTATATAAAATACTTTATGTCCTTGAGTTGATACTTCATAAAATACTTTATATCCTTGAGTTGATACTTCATAAAATACTTTATGTCCTTGAGTTGATACTTCATAAAATACTTTATATCCTTGAGTTGATGCTTCAGAAAATACTTTATGTCCTTGAGTTGATACTTCATAAAATACTTTATATCCTTGAGTTGATGCTTCAGAAAATACTTTATGTCCTTGAGTTGATACTTCATAAAATACTTTATATC
>NW_013667451.1:234615-240874 GCF_000517525.1 Limulus polyphemus
TGGTTGATAATTTACTGTCAGTATTGTTGGATTACTGATAACTTACTGTAAATATTCTTGGATGGTTGATAATTTACTGTCAGTATTGTTGGATTACTGATAACTTACTGTAAATATTCTTGGATGGTTGATAATTTACGGCACTGTTGTTGGATTACTGATAACTTACTGTAAATATTCTTGGATGGTTGATAATTTACGACAGTGTTGTTGGATTACTGATAACTTACTGTTAGTATTCTTGGATGGTTGATAATTTACGACAGTGTTGTTGGATTACTGATAATATTTTTACTTGCCGTGTTGTTGGATGGTTGATAATTTACTGTTACTAGTCGTACATTTTTATCTGGTTGAAATTTTTATTAGTAGTTTCGCTTTATTTACCGGATAAACCATTAATAATTATTAGTATTGAGTTCATGACACCTTCATCTTTCACTTTACAATGTGTTTTGTAATCACAATATTTCCAGTTTTACAAATATATACTTTGTGATACTCCATCGACTTCCGATGGTTTAGTATTGATATCTTATTCGTATTAATAGGTTTAAAATTGCTACGTCTGATTGTTTTAAAAATGTCACACGTTATAAAACACGTTGTTGTACAAACAAGACAATCAAGTAAAGACTTGAGGATTCATTTTGTATATAAACATAAATGAGGTTAGTTTGTATTAATTTTAAGTTGAACAGTAATAAGTCATTGAAAGTGTTCAAATTCTGTTTTAAAGCAGTTAAACAATTACGTTATCAACTTTTATTACATCTATCCTACACTACAACATTCCGTATATATCGTAGAGAAAATAAAACCTAGATCGAAGATATGAAGATACGTATTCTAATGTAGTGGTAGGTTCATTTTTCCATACAGAAACGACATTTTAAGTCTACTTTTTAATATTAATATGTGAATACAGGATTTCTTAAAATAAAAATGTAATGACGCTCGATGCCCATATGAAAATATTTACATCCCTTTTAAACTAAAGCAACAACCACGAAACAACAACAAAAACATACAAGAAAAAAAAAACGAAACCAGAACCATTCACAATAACCTCGTAAACAAGCATAGAAGTTAAAGCAATCACTTATAAAACAGGAGTAGTAAGATTTTTTTCTTGGAGGGGGGGGGGGTGTTGAGCCTCGACACATCTAATCACGTGGATAAATGGAATCTGGCACTCGAAAACAGATGCCGGTGAACCTGTTCTGATATGGTGATACAATTGCATAAACAGTGTAATTAGAGAGTTATTATAAAGACAGGAATCACGTTGCGTACCAAGGACTTTGTGTGGTATACCTTAACGCTTTGTTTGCACTAGTTGGCTCAAGCTAGTATTACACTTGAACACAAAGGACTTTTATGGATCTGATGATGTAATAAGTGAGGCACGAGCGTCCATTTGAAGGAGGTTTTGACCGTTATGAATAGTGAGACAAAAAGTTCAGCTGAGCATGAAAACAAGTATTCAGTTTAACTAACTGTGAAAACAACAACTAAAACGTTTTCCGCTAAAATTATTATTATTTTTTTAAAACCACACTCTTCAATAATGATAAAATCCCAACAAAACAAAGAAAAACCAGGTTTTTAAGTATAAGAACCTGTGAGTGACAGTAAAGTGTGTAAAACAGTATTTCAATAACACTATATATATGCTATACCAAGTGTCGACGAGACCTTTCGCCTAATACTAAGGGTCATGTTAATCTATTAACGGTATAAAACTCTTGTCAACAGGAAAAAAATAGATCAATAAATGTTCTGGAATGATGACTTTAAACTATAACTATCTATTGATATCTAAGAAAAATATATGTACAAATGTGTTTAATATGGTTAATGTATTAATTTTGGGTTTAAACTTTAGGTGTGGCGTTTCCCCTTTAAACACACACGTATATAAAAGAACAGCAGTAATCAGTTACTTATAGATCAAACACATTTGAATACTAGATGCTATACACCAAGGAGGGATCCTTTAACTGTTGTCATATTTCATTCCTTTATACATATATCAAACAGAAATTATGTTTATTGTTATCTACAAAACCACATTTGAATACTAGATGCTATACACCAAGGAGGGATCCTTTAACTGTTGTCATATTTCATACCTTTACACATAAATCAAACAGAAATTATGTTTATTGTTACCTACAAAACCACATTTGAATACTAGATGCTATACACCAAGGAGGGATCCTTTAACTGTTGTCATATTTCATTCCTTTATACATATATCAAACAGAAATTATGTTTATTGTTATCTACAAAACCACATTTGAATACTAGATGCTATACACCAAGGAGGGATCATTTGACTGTTGTCATATTTCATTCTTTTACACATAAATCAAACAGAAATTATGTTTATTGTTACCTACAAAACCAGATGGGGCACTCGGTAGAGTGCATACCTCCGCCACGCAGCGTTGATCATATTCGGCTCTTAAAAAATAAGAAAACGTGTCCGTATGTCCGTCGTTATCAACGAACACCGACCATTTTTGGCAGAACAATGAGGAATAATATTCTACAAATGTCCATCAAGTTATAGAGCAAAAATAGTGTGAAAAATCGGTTCCAAGTTAACATATAGGGATTTTTTTTTTAATTTTCGTGACGTTGTTTTACCGTGAACCCCCACAAAACTAATCACTTCTGAGTTGGGTCATAGTCCAAATGTATAATAATTTTCGTCCACATCCATTCAGCCGTTTTCGAGAAATCTTGCTGACAAACATACTAACACAGGGGCGAAAACAAAACTTTTGCCCACCTTCGGTGTCCGGTTTGTTATCAATTTGTTATTTCAAAGTAAGATTAGGCATAATAATATTGCGGATAGCCTGTTGAATTCAGTATATATATATAGGAGTCCTCAATAACCAGAGTTATGAACATTGATTCTCCAATAAGCAGAGTCAAAACCACTTTTAGAGTAGATTATAATTTTTTGACATTTTTATTAATCATAGACAGGTAGGTCTTTCAAAGTGTTTATTTATTTCAGATTTTTCGGGCAAAGCTGAACAAAGTGTTATCCGTCCCTAAGTTTAAATTGATATAAAAATATGTAACAAATTAATCGACAAGAAGGGGGGTTTGGCCTAATGGTTAATGTAGTCGGACTCTGTGTGTGTGTGTGTCATGGTTCGCGACCTGTTATCGCAAAATCTTGCTCCTCAATTTCTGGCCGTGGATGCGTTATAAGTTTGACAATCAAATCCCACTATACAACTAGAGAGGTTGGGCACTGTTGACTAGCTATTTTCCTCTTAGTCTATTAGATCAAGATTAGAGTTTGTTATGTTTGTATCTCTTTGCGCGAAAATATTGAAACAAGCAGACAAATGAATTAATTGACAAAGAGACGCCATGCTGATGATTCTTAAGATATCTCTTTGATGAACTTACAAGGTCATGCAATCTGGTTCGTGCCGGTTTTTTTGGAGCATGTAACATTAAAATACATTCATAAATTATAAAGCAAGGAGCCAAGAAAAGCAAGAATCCACTGCACATGTTGAACATGGAAACTCTTAAATATCAAATAACACTTCTAAACTTTCTTGTGTTTAAAGGATCACTTGTAACTGATCAACAAGTATTTTAAATGACTAACCTTCATAGTAATTAATTAGATAAGGAATACTGTCAAACATGGATCATGTGTTATTTCTATGAAAAGAAGCAGTAACTTAGTAAGCCTACTTTTGAATTCTCACATTTGTGGAGATCGTTCCTTCTACGAAATATTACTTTTCTTTTTTGCTTTGTGAGAGATCATGGTTATCTAAAAGTGGCATTTTTAGGATGTAAATGATAAAAACCTAAATCCAGTAAAACTAAAACGCAAATCCAGCCATAATTAGCGCCATAAGGATTGCGTGTCATTTAGAAGAGTTTGATTTAAGTGTTTGTTTGATTTCGCGCAAAGTTACACGAGTTTTGCCTGCGCTAACCGTCCCTAATTTTGAAGCGATGCACTAAAGGGAAGACAGTTATTCAACACCATCCATGCACTGTACGGGGCCCAGTATGGCCAGGTGGTTAGGGTGCTCGACTCGCAAGCTGAGAGTCGCAGGTTCGAATCCCCGCCCCACCAAACATGCTCGCCCTTTCAGCCGTGAGGGGCGTTATAATGGGACGGTCAATCCCACGATTCGTTGGTAAAAGAGTAGCCCAAGAGTTGGCGGTGGGTGGTGATGACTAGATGCCTTCCGTCTAGTCTTACACTGCTAAAGTAGGGACGGCTAGCGCAGATAGTCCTCGTGTAGCTTTGCGCGAAATTCAAAACAAACAAACAAACTATGCACTGTACGAGTAGTGGGATGTGACCGTTACTCTTCTTACGCAATTAACGGCCCCAAATAGTCGAGTATGATTTTTTTGGCGGTAACTGAGCGATAACTGCTAAATCTCAGTTCCACAGTGCTGGTACGGTAACCACTGGGTCGTACTAGGCACTGATCCAAGAGTGTTGATCAAAATATGTAACAAACAAACAGTAAAAGTATTAAAAAACAAAAAAACCTTTTGCTCTTCAGAAAAATAAAAAATAACTCCCATATATAACATAAGGTACTGGGTAAAAACTTATCTGAAAATACAGCCATCGTTATAATACTACGTTTGGCAGAGTGCTAACGCTATCGTTTCAACAGACACGTACGGTAAGATATTGTTGGTTAGTGTTCACGCTGTCGTTTCAAAAGACACGTACAGTAAGATATTGTTGGTTAGTGTTCACGCTATCGTTTCAACAGACAAGTACAGTAAGATATTGTTGGTTAGTGTTCACGCTATCGTTTCAACAGACAAGTACAGTAAGATATTGTTGGTTAGTGTTCACGCTATCGTTTCAACAGACAAGTACAGTAAGATATTGTTGGTTAGTGTTCACGCTATCGTTTCAACAGACACGTACAGTCAGATATTGTTGGTTAGTGTTCACGCTGTCGTTTCAACAGACACGTACAGTAAGATATTGTTGGTTAGTGTTCACGCTATCGTTTCAACAGACACGTACAGTAAGATATAGAAATACTTAAATTACCATGTTCGTTCACAAATCGTAAAACATTTTAATTAATTAATTAATACAAGAAGCTAACAATTTTTAGTATAAAATATAATTTCATAAGATTATATCAAAAGATGTTTAAATGTTTGAATATCGCAATGCGTGTTTTGCTGCTTGAAGTCTTGGTTTATTCCAATGTAAACTTCGCCTATTAATAAATATTATGTTCAGTAAACTAACTTTCGGTGATTATTATCCGCAACGTCGTTGTCTCTGGGGTTTCGTCCAGTTCATGTTCAGACAGTATACAGCTCTTATTTTTGGACTCATCGCTAGGGTTACATCATGTTAACAGATCTACAGGAATCTTGAAAGATGTGGACTTTTTGTTGTCCTTTAATGAGCACAGAATCAAAGAGAGGCGAAAAAAACGAAAATCTAGGTTCTGCACAATTACCAACCATCCAACAAAACTGACAGTAAATATCAACCATCAAATAATACCGACAGTAAAGTATCGACCATTCAACAACACTGACAGTAAATTATCAACCATCAAATAACACTAACAGTAAATTATCAACCATCAAATAACCCTAACAGTAAATTATCAAATGCTTTTTTCGTACTAGGTTACTGGAACTAAATGAAAATTAGGATTACGAATTTCGATTTAATTTTAAATATAAATTGACAAATATGTATTTTAAACCCACTAGTGGCAGTTAGATTAGTTACACATTTAGTATGTACCAGTCAAGTTTACACAATATGGATGTTATCCCTGTTTTAGCAGTTTATTTATAACTTTAGCAATCGCCCATCAGGTTTACACAACATAGGCCAGGTGTGGTCTCTGAAGTGACAGTTTATCTATAACTTTAGCAACCGCCCATCAGGTTTACACAACATGGGCCAGGTGTGGTCTCTGTAGTGACAGTTTATCTATAACTTTAGCAATCGCCCATCAGGTTTACACAACACGGGCCAGGTGTGGTCTCTGAAGTGACAGTTTATCTATAACTTTAACAATCGTCCGTTAGGTTTACACAACATGGGCCAGGTGTGGTCTCTGTAGTGACAGTTTATCTATAACTTTAGCAATCGCCCGTCAGGTTTACACAACATGGGCCAGGTGTGGTCTCTGAAGTGACAGTTTATCTATAACTTTAACAATCGTCCGTTAGGTTTACACAACATGGGCCAGGTGTG
>NW_013667452.1:0-5186 GCF_000517525.1 Limulus polyphemus
TTTTCCTCTCTAGGCATATATACTAAAAAAGAGGGCACCTCGAACAAACTCAGGCTTCCCCGATAATTCATGATCCTTCCAAACTTGAAGATGTGAGGTAATAAATAGTAGTATGGTATGCGGGAAGAAAATGCATTTTCTATGTTCTTATTCTAATGTAGAATTTTTCACAATTCTTGTTTACTCTAGATATGTACAGTTTTCACACAGTTTGTAGTCAAGAATGTTGTTAAGTTGATTTTGTTCTAGCTATCTTTGTTCTTTGTCATTCCCTTGGAGATAACATCTGGTTTACCCATGGTAATATAGCTGTGAAGCTGCACTTTGTGTATGAAGATTAAAAGCATTGTTCGCAATTGGTAACTCAGATGATATATAGAGATTACAACCTCCCTTATTTTTGAATGTGAATGGCTAGTTACATGGGTAGCACTAGTTTTGCACTGGGTAAGTATGATATAAGAAATTCAACAACAAAATGTGAGATTTAGACAGTTTTGAATGTCATCGAGAGTGTATTCGTCAGTTTGGAATTTTGTCTTGAGGGATTAGAGCTGGCCTGATCAATTAACGACTCCAGTAATGGTGCCTGTCCAGCATCCAAATAAGTACACTCATTGTATTTGTGAAATTAATAAAGATTATTTTTATTGTGCATCACACTTTGGGTTCAATGTATTTATTTAGTATAACTGACTCAGGTTTTGCAGATTGCAGTATTAATTTAAAATTTATCTTGCCAAACCTGTTGTTAAATACAAAACCTACCAAATTTACTCTTTTGGGAATTTACCTGAAAATACTATGGAGTAGGTAGGAAGGAAGGAAATATCTTGGTGCCATGACCACAGGATGTTATTGCTGTTTTTTTCTTCTGAAATGTGTAATGCATTTGTTTCTACTCTTGTGTTATTGAGTTTAAAAATAATTCTTTCTTATGGAAATAGAATATTTCACAAGTAGAAACTTGTGATTGAAAGAAAAAGTTGGTCATTGTAGGAAAATGGTGGCCTGAGAGACATGTCAGGCTTAGGAGAAACCCTCTCCTGTTGGACTTTTGCTGGTGAAGCCAACATTATTTTAATTGTTAATCAAAATTTTTTTTTAATATATGTAATAAGGTTTAAGGCTGTCTTATGTTAATTTATCTATTTCTTTATGGTGATTTTCTTTTCCCATTTAAGGAGTTATTTAAGATTGTAAGGTCTCATGTTAACAAGATGTGACATAGTGGCCTTGTTGGAGAAATGGAATTTGATATAGTCAAGTGCAAAATGATTTTACTAAGCGTGTTTGACCTTATTCCACAAAATCAAATGAAATTCAAAGGAAGTATAATATGATAAAGAAAGCTTTTTGCAAGCTTTAAAAAAACATCATATTGTAATTGTGGCAGAAGCTGTTCATAAACTGCTTATTGTCTAGCAACATATCATCAAATTAAACTTTTATCATTTTCTTCTTGTCTACTCAAATATCTGCTGAAGTAGAAGCCATATTCGCTTGTACAGTTCTAAGGAACAGAAGAAGAACTTTCATTATGACTCCTTGAAGCAAATACTTTACAGCACAACAACTGAGAATTAGAATTAGTGGATGCCTAAAAATTGATAAACTACTTTTATATTCAAGTTAAGAGGTCAAATTAGTACTGCTTTGCCCAAAACTGTTATAACATTCCTCCTAAGGGCTACAAGTGCCATACTATGCCCACAAAAAATTGAAGAAATTGACTAACACTAATGTTTTCATTTGATGTGTGCTAACATCAATCCAAAATTTTTAACTTTTCTATGTATAAAATTAAATAAATAAATAATATTGAGTAGATTTCAACATTGAATCTATTTTTTTAATGTATATAAGAATGACTACAGGTTTATCTTCTATAATTTTTTAAATTGAGTGGTGCAGTTTTGCATTTGAGGTAGAATGCATGCATCTGGGGTATCATACAGTTAACTGAAATAAAAAATCAATGTAGTTTTTTGTTAAAAGCAGTACTTATGTCTTCATTGCCAGCAAATGCCTACTGTTTTGAAAAATGTCACACATAACAGTTGTTATCTAGTTGTTTCCATCATGTATCTGCTTCTGTGATTCAAGGGAACTACAGTGACCATTTTGTTGAAAAATATTTTTAAGTTGGTAGTATCAGTAAATGTGTATGTTTTTACTAAGCAGGATAAACTCACTGACATGTAACACTTTCCTTTGTAGATTATTTGTCTTTAACATCTGGTTTACTAAGGATAGCTCTAGACTGCTATATTACAACTCTTGATAAATGGCTTGTGTGAATACTCTTAAAATTATGTAAAATAGATGTTCATTATTGTTCATTTTTATAATGTAAAATTGTTGTATTTGTATACTTTGTGATGGCTTAGTCCATGAGTTAAAACATTTTATTCACTGCTCAGAGCAGCAGTGTGATGTATGATCACACAAGAAAAAAAAAAACTTCCTATTGGCCCACCACTTTCTACACCAAAACTGAACAAACCATAGAAAGCATAAGTAGAGAAGGACCTGCTCTTTATGTTGATATTACACCTATCCATCAGTCATGTAAGGTTGATTAGTAAAACAATCTTGAAATTGAGAGAGATGAGAAGGGCTTCTGTGTAGTAGGTTTCACAAGCTTATTGATACTTCAGAAAATCAAGAAGGTTAGAGGTAAAAATTGTAAATTCTCATATGCAATTAAATATAATTTTTGTTTCCAATGATTTGGAAACTGCAGCAACCTGTTTTTTAAGTTAGAAAATTCTTAAGTTGAGAAATTGGAGTTCAAATGTATAATGAAAATGAAGGTTGAGAATTAATTATTTAAATATTTTTATTTTGAAAAATTAAAACTATATATTTGAGAGATTTTAATTATAAAGTACATTTTTATGTCAAATTTATTGACATGCATTGATAATAAAGTTGTTTAATTAAAATTTGAATGTAACATTCTAAAGGTCATGACATGAACTAAAGGGTCATATGTACACTTTGGGTTAATTGAAAAATAAAATCCTGAACAGTAAGTCAAACTTAACTTTAGGATTTCAGCTGTGTGTAGCTTTACAGTGTATAATCATCTATGAAATAAAATGCCACTTTGACTGTTCATCAGGATTTTTGTCACAGTTCAGAGCTATAAATATGTATTTCAGCTTCATATAAGTTATTATTTTTTTCAAGTAATGACATAATTTTGCAACTCTGAATATTTTCCTTATAGAACTAAAGTCATTGACAAGGTTTTTGTCATCATCAGACAAAACCTTGTTGAAACATTGTACATTTGCTGTTATGTTAAACTTATATTAAAGTTTTTCTTCATTACCAATTCAAGCCATCTCCAACCATTATTAGTCTCAAAGTGGGTTCCGCGTCATCGAATTAGAACTAAAGTCAGTTAAACTTGATATATTTTTATGACATTTTCTTCAGTCTTGCTCTTTGATCTGATTTTACTTGCCCATATCATGTCAACTGTTAATTTGTTTCTAAAGTTTTAGTACAAAATTTGTAACAGTGGTGTTAATGTAATTTATGGTTTTTGTTTACTATAGCATGTACTCAGTTTTTTATTCAAAGCAATAGAATTTTGTGTTTTTTACAGATAATAGAAATATTTATATTATCAAAACATTTTTCTGCAGTACAGAAGTTTTAATAGCCTTTTTTATAGTGTATGATGTCTCCAATTTGACAATTATTATAGTATTAGTGACAAAATTATTATGCTTCTTCAAATATATAATCTGAGAAGGAATCAGTTGTTTTGTTTTATTCAAATTTTAAAAGTTCTTTTAACTGAAGAAGGATTTCTTACTTGAAACATCTTACATTTGAAATTATATTTTAAGTTTAAAGATATTACTATGATATTAATGTGATCTTATTCTTCATAAAAAGTCTTTGCTTAGTATAAATTTGACTAATATCTAGACTAATTATTTATAAATGTGTTGCAGGTGTTGTCATCTATACAGGTGCAGAAACAAAGTTGATGATGGTGAGACTTGTATTTTTAAATATTTCACATTCAGTATAGAATTGTATAAATGTATCATAGAATAGAGTAAGTTGAAGATTTTAGTTTTTAAAGAGACCTTGGATTACACTGACTTATCATTAGACAATGTATACAGTTCAAAATTAAGCTTTTCCTTACATGGATGGCCTTTTACATGATGTACTTTTGATTGTTTATAAGAAGGGCTGTTTCCACTTCTAAAATATTGATCACTATTTTCCTGATAGGATTTGTTAATCTTTCTCTCTTTAATTATTTTTTTCAATTGCATATTGTTCATACATTTTAATCTTTTCCAAGAATATTTCCTCATCCATCAAAATTATTTTTGATGCAGTTTCACATTCAAAACACAGTTCATGCCGTGTATAATTTAACCAGAACCAATTCATTTTGTTCACTTTTTATTAAATAGGAAGATTTGAACTCCTCTCTTGCACTACACAGCCTCCTTTAACCCTTTCTAGAATTGTGGGAGTGTCTCTGATAATGCTTGATTTTTTTTCTTTCTCACAGTGGAAATACTTAACTAAATTGTATGAAACTAAGGACAAACTGAGTAATGGTATCTAGTTTTGACTTTAAAAAAATCATATAATTTGCTTTGTTTTATGTTGTGAAATTTTCAAAAGTTTGTTCTGATATTTTAAAAAAAAACACATTAAAAATACTTTCTTTTGTCAATGAAATTTAATTTTTTTTGTTGATCAGAAAGTTCCATTTTATGCATCCAGTCAATTTCAAGTTAATGACTTTTATTAATTTATTTCTTTTAAAACTTTATTTTGCTGATTACAATGGTAACCACTTCTGACTATAAATCATAAAAAAATAGCATAAACTGACGAAGGTTATTGTTGACTTACTGTCTGATCTTACAAAATGATGTCAAGTTAGGTTACAGAACAGTATTTTTGCTAACAGTATTCTTGGCCAAAATCAAGTTATATCTAGCTTAGAAGAATCTGGTTGGAACATATGTACAGCTATTAACTCTCTCGACACAGGGTCAGTCAATGTGACTGAGTCACATGACCTTTTGTACTCATTTAAAGTCTTTATAGATTAATACTTATAATTCTCAATATATTTGGTATATTTTCACGAAATTTGGCAGTCTTTCAGTTAATATTACAAGTTTTTCACATAC
>NW_013667452.1:6186-27185 GCF_000517525.1 Limulus polyphemus
ACCAAGCCCATGCTGAAAACAGTTAATGTTTAACCCTTTTACATTAACTTACTAACATTGTAAGTAGGTTCTGTATCTCTTAAATTTTGTTCCAAAAATAAAGCGAGTGGATGAAACTGTTAGAAATTTTACAAGAACTTTCCTAAAAGTATGTAGTTTCAGAAAAATAAAATATTTAATTTTATCTACTATTTGTAATAGAAATAAATTCGTTGTTTAATTTAGTTATTTGCACTCAGACTCTTAATAGTTCACCTGCAAGATGATTTTCATGTTAAGTGTAAAAATACTATTTTTTATCTTGTATAGTTGGTCATTGTAGTCTTTTTTTTCTTAATTACTCAGTGTAGTCAGTCATCACAAAAACACAGTAATCATACTTTAAATAGACTTTAATACAATTAATATTGTCACTAACATTAATGAAACGATTGGTTTGGCATTCTCTTTTTTTCCTAATTTTTAGGAACTGTGGTACATTATGGAAAGATGAAGCTACAACATAAAATATAGATACACAAAGCAATGGTTAAAACAGCTGTAATGTAAGAGAAAAACTTGTTGGTGTTTTAACTGACTTTTGGACTACTTGCTTCTTCAAAGCTGTTTCATTTTACAGGATTGGCTCAATTTGGTGAAACACCAAGGCTTCTTCTTGGCAGAGTTTTGGCTCCTTTTATTGGCTTTTTAGCAATTCTCAGGCAGTAGCTAGGTGTTGGTTGAAGTCAAATGTCAGAACTTTCTTCTAGTTATCCTTGGTTTTACTAGATTGGCATGTAGTTGTGATTAACATAATGTGACTCTTCTTTTATCATTATTGGCCATTCATAAAGATCAGGCAGATTTCAGACATTGTGAATCCCCTGTTTCTCTTTCGGATATTGTTCTTAGTTCAACAAAACTGGCTTATAAGCAACTTGAGTGAAGTTCATCAACTTTATGTTGTATAATCCTTTAACAACCGCTACACTTTTTAGATACCATTCTGCACATTTCACAAAGTGTTACTGAGTTACATTCAAAACTAAGTTTAACCAATTTTTTTTAATGAAATTAGCATTATCAAATATGTTATAATTCAAGGTTTTATATTATCCAAGTTATTATTCCTTTATTTCGAAATGAAGTTGAAATATCTTAGATTTGGTTGCATATGTTTCTGTTCAGTTTTGTCTCACTACCTCTATGACAGTCTAGATGAGCTTCTTCAAGTACAAGGTCAAAGTCTAAATTTTAGTTTAATTTTATAATGGTTAACATTCCAAGAAGGAGCTTATTACTTTTTTCCTTTTTGGTAGGTGCCATGCCCACATTCCATAGTAACCTGTTGCTAAGTGAAAGTCTTTTCTAGACTTGAATGGCATGCTTAGAACCAATAGAAAGAGCAGATTTCTCCGGGCTAGAAAGGAATGTAGACAATAAATTATTTTTCAAATGACAAGCGAACTGCTGCTAAATCCATTGTTGAGATCAGTGTCCCTAGCACTTGATAATTTTTTCTCGCCTTATACATATTAGTTTGAAAGACAATTATCTTGCATTTAGGATATACTTTTATATTTTAGTTAATTATGTAATATTTGTGTTTTAAAATTCACATTTGCAAAGTTCAATGACTATATAAGTTTTCTACTTGTTGTTTCACTGGTTAAGGGTTATAAAAATAGGCATGTGCAAGCATTTTGCTGAAGGTTAAAGTGTCTCTGCTGATTGCAAGGTTATATTGCCTGTACGCTCCAATTCACATTTTGACATTAGTAATAAAAGATAAAGAATTGGAAAGGAAAATAAAATATTAAAAATTAACTATAAGTGAAAAGGTAAAAATGTAAAATCATGCATATGACCCAAAGAAGTTATTTTAAGATTATTCAACAAAAAAATAAAAAGTAAGTACATATTTCCATTTCTTAATTTTGAACATTTCATTTTGCACTGTACATTGATGATAATAGCTAGAGTTAGTGATTTAGTAGAGAAAATGGAAAATAAAATATAAACATTTACTTCAAAATAATTTTTGATATGCATTTAGCAGGTTCTAGAGATTATGCAAATGAAATGTGAAAACAGTAAGATAATAAATAGTATTTTTTATACTCTAAATGAAAATCATCTTGCGGGAGAACTATTGAGAGTCCAAGTGGAAATAGTTACATAAAATTATGAATGTTTGTTAGAAATAGTAGAAACAATCAAAATTAAACATTTTTCTGAAACTACTTACTTTTAGGAAGATTCTTGTCAAATTTCAAACAATTTCAATCACTAGTTTTATTTTTGGAATGGTATATAACAATAGTGACGTTAGGTTCTAAAAAGTGTAGTACCCGGTAATCATAGAGATAATGAAGTAGGATCAAGTACATAAGTGGCTTTGTACAATGCATTTTTGCTGCATCTTTACCAAAATCATAATTTTTTTTTATTTACAGTTTTTTTCTACATTTGTACATATGCCACAAGTTACATTTTTAAGTTTTATTTGGTAACTTAATAAACATATAATTTATTTTTACAAACATTGTTTTAAAATTGGCATAAATGTTAGATCTAATCACTCACCATTATTTTTATAACTTCTTTTGAATTTCTAGAATTAAAAAAATATAAATATTTTTTATTAACATGAATTGTGCTCTTGATTTAGAATTCTACCTCTGCCCCTTTGAAAAGGTCATCTGTAGACAAAATCACTAATACTCAGGTAAGGTATATGGTCATTATTTTCACTTGTCATTTGCATACTTTGTGCTGTTTTAAATGTACAGGGATAAAGTATTGTTTAAGAGTTTTGTATTCTCTTGTAATGCATAAAAAATACACACATTGTTAGGATCTTATATTTATATCTGAATTTTTTAAGCAGTATTAAGCTAATCATGATACTAAATATGTTTGTACAGAAGTGATATTGAGGATTTTGTTACACAGGGAAAAGACTATTCATAAATATTCAGCGTAGTGTGCTATTCATATTTATCTGTTTTGTCTAATATATATATTACTTTTAATTTCTACATGTATATATATATATATATTTGTTTTGTACCATATACATATTTTAAGCCACAGGCACAAGCCTGTTGAAGTGAATAAATAATAAATAACTTATTTAACTATCCCCCAACCCCATTTACCAGTTTAAAACTGCAAGGGATCATTTCAAAACAAGCCCATAATACTTCAAAATGACTAATACTTTTCTCAGTCCTCTGCCTTTTGCTTAATACACCATCTGTCAGAAAGGCAGCGAGGTTAGTGTTTCTTGTGAAACATTAAAAAAATAAATAAATTGAGAATGCCTCATTTGTACTCATCTGACAGTTACTGATCTTAACAAATTGCAAGATCTTTGTTCTTAATAAGGAGACTTTATACCTGTATTGATCTTAACATTTTGATGTTACATTTCTTTTGTTTTAAAATTGAAACCTTATACCTGATTTTTATAAAATTTCAGATCCTGTCAATGTTCTTGTTGCTTGTGATTTTGTGCCTAATCAGTTCAATAGCTAGTGAGATCTGGACAAGAGCTCATGTACAGTCAGATTGGTATTTAGGTTTAGATGGTAAGTTCAAAGCTTTCTGGTAATCTAAAATGCACGTAATTTTTAAATTTTATAATACTAATTGATACAGTGAATGTTTCGTTCTTTGATACCTCCAGCAAGTTAAAATACTTGCTATGTATTTGTTTTCTCCCTCTGCTGCCAAAGTGTTAATATATATATATCTGATATACATAAATTTACCTGGTAAGTTGATCAGAGGAGTTTGTCTGTATATTGACTGAAATACAGAATACCATTCTTAAGAAACAATGAATTATTAAAAACATCTTTTGAGAAAACTTGTTTGTCAGGATACCAAAGATGTGTTTTAGAAGTTATAATCTCATATCCTTTTTTTTTTCTTTTTTCTTTCTTTTTCTTTTTTTGTTTTTTTGTATAGAACATAAAGTATGCTGATGTTTTTGCTGTTGTTACAAGTATGTGGTGTGTACTTGTTTTTCAACTCACATACTTGTGGTATTTCACTTGCACATAATTTAAGGTTATAACTTTTTTGGAGTTATTTATTTTTCTAATATCACTGAAATATGTTGTAATTATAGTTGTACTTACATAGACCTAGAACGTTTGTGTACAACAATGAAATAGCTAATATGCACAGTTAGCATTGATCAGTATGTACAGCTCAGCAATTTTCAAAGTTATGAATATGTTTTGTTCACTAGTCCAAAACATATTCTGGATATTCTTTTCTGGTAAATGAAATGAGTGAACTGGAACAGGAATTTAGCATTTTCAGCATTGTCAGAGAATGAATTAATCTTCCTTGTTTGTTATTCAAAGATGAGTTCATGATGATGCTGATAAAAAATTACAATGAAATATTCCAAGGTTTACTTCCACAAATAACCATTGTTTCAGAAGTGAATAGAATAATTATTATGTTATTAGTGCTGTTGTAGACAAAAGTGGATAAAACTTTGTTTGTGAAACATTACCTGCATTATAATAAAATATTTTTAAGTACACGCTGTATTGTTACACTTTCTCTGCCAGCTTATAATACCTGTGTTATTTTTAAAATCACCTTCTCTTTGAGAAAAGTTGGAAGAAATCCAGAACACTATTAAGAAAGCTCTGCAAATTCATGAAAACTAATTGAGAAGGCTCTAGGAGAGCTAGCTTTGTAACTTATGTCAGAATCTTTGTATTTTTTTAGTGTATGTTCCAGTGATTATTCAGTCAAATGGTGTTATAACACATACTTAGGCTGTCATCTTGTTTTTTATTGATTGTGGGACTTGCATTCAATTTGAAAGACAGTATACTTTCTTTCGTGCATGATTTTGTATACTCTGTTTCTCATTATTTATAGACTTCTGACTGACTTAAGTTTCAATCTCTGTAAAACAATTACCTATCAAATTTTAATTCATATTTACTTTGTGAGTTTTCTCCTGTATATTGAAGAATTTACATATACTTTTTTTACCATAAAGGGTCACAGGCTGTACTTTGTCCTAGCTTGAAAAGTAATGACATAATAATATGAAATTTTATTTTTTGACTTTTCACAAGGCTAACATAATTTAACATTAGCTTTGAACTAGAGTTTGTGTTAAAAATTTAATAAAATGACTAATTCTAATCCATAATAAATATTTTTCTCCTACACTGTTAATGAACTTCAAATTTTAATTCAAAATGCAGTCACTTATATCAAAGACCCATGAGTGTTGATACACAGATAGCAGGCACCTTTAAGAAACAGAAATCTTATATTCAGGACTAAGCAAAAATATTTTCTTCTGTTGGAAAGACAACAAATATAAGTTTCAACTTGAGAATAGATACAGGTCAGAATCTTTGCTAATTTTTAAAATACTTGTCTGAAAATGCTAGTGAGGAAGATTGAGAGTAATGGGAAAGACTGGTATGTGAAATTTGGTTTACTGAATGAATCTTAACTTCTAGAGAGACAGATAAATCTCTCAGTTAATACACTTATAGGAATCTGGTTTACAAAATGTTTTATTTTGTACAATTCAAGTAGTTAACATAACATAATGTTTTGGGACAACATGGGACCTATTGGTCCATCTTCACTGTTCCATCCTCTAAACTAAATCAAAATAATTAAAACAAAAATCTTAAAGCCAGCCCTTATCATTCATATCCTTATCAAGCTTATTCTTAAACTCACTGCCTTTACAACATTCGAAGGCAACCCATTCTAAAGGCCAACCACCCTATTAGAAAAATGAAACTGTCTTAACTGAAGATGACTCCTACCTTGCCAAAATTTATATTTGTGTCCCCTAGTCCTACTATTCTCACCGTTAAATATGAAAAAAAAGATGATGCATCAACACTATCAATTTCCTGTATAATCTTAAACACCTCAATCACATTCTCTCTAACTCTTCTTTTTTCAAGAGAAAACAATTTCAAAGATCTTAACATCTCCCCATATAACAACCTTTCCATCCCAGGTATCATTCTAGTAGCCTTTCTCTGAACCATTTCCAACAATTCAATGTCTTTCCTAAAGTAAGGAGCCCAAGACTGAACACAGTATTCCAAATGTGGTCTCTTTAGACTTGTATTCAATATTTCTGTAGATACAACCTAAAATCCTATTTGCCCTACCACTAGCAACAGCACACTGCTTGGATGGCTTTAGAGACTGATCGATTATTACACCAAGATCCCTTTCCTTCATAACACTGTCAAAGTTATTCCCATCCAAATATACTTATAATTCAAATTATGATAACCTACTTGCATTATAATGCATTTATTATAATTAAAACCCATCTGCCATTTATTTTTCCCAACTCACTAAATCCTTTTGTAAAGCAGCAGCATCCTCTTCACAGCTAGCAACACCAAATACATTAATATCATCTGCAAATTGAGTCTTCCTTCATCTATGTCACTGATGTAAATCAAAAAGACCAAAGGACCTTTTCTAAATATCAACTTATTTTATTAAAGAAATTTATAAAGAATAATTATCATGAATTAATGTTATGTTTAGAACAATATTAGTAGGATATCTGTTTTCCTTAATAGAATAGAGTTAATATATATATTTGTTTATTTTTTGTCTTACTGAACCAGAATTATTTCCTTGACCATATTCTTCACTTGATCCAGTGCAACTCACTCTTATTTTAGAAGAAATTTCCTATCAATATTAACTTCTAATCAGATCAAACTACCTACTTATATCAAAACTGAGAATTGATCGTATGACATAGGTTTATTTCAATCAGACATCCAAGTTTAAGCTAGTAGTAATGGTGGAAGATGTCAAAATTACTCTTAAATATGAGCTTTGGGGTTATTCTTTTATACTTGAGGATGACTTAGGTTTAAAGAATTTGAAAATTTTTTTTGAAGTGTAGATTTTTGTAGAAAAGAAAGTTTTGATTGTAATTTCTTCATTAATTCTTATTGTAGGTATCTAGGTATAAAGCAGAATTTTTTTGTTGGTGGTTTAAGTTATGATGCCATTTGGGAAAAATAGTAAATGTTAAGTTTATGTTTTGTTCTTGACTAAATTATTAAAACTGTTGATACTCATAATTTTTTACTCTGTTTTTTGTCTGATTTCAATTGGCTAATTTTAATTAATAAACAGACTGTGCATATACCATTTGGTGTCTGCTGTTCTGTTTAAACTTCCCTTGTTTCTGAGGGTGCTAATATCATGTGGGATTTTAATTTTTAAATCTTTGTATTTTCCACCTTCTGACTTTTGGGTTATTACTGACAATAGCTAATAGCCTTTTAGTGGAGTAATCTTCCTTTATTCATTTTATTTCTCAGTTTCTTAACTTTCAGTGTTATATTTGGAGGAACCTTTGATGTGGTGTTCTATTTTGATTCATTATGAATTTTCTGCCCTGCACATCATGATTTATAATTATTTCATTTTGAGATTTTCTCTTTCAGAGTAATTACTAGCTATCAGTTACACTCACTTTCTTGATTCCTGTATTTAGTATCAAATTATTCCTGGCAGTCTTCCTTAGCTGCAGTTCCCCTTGTACTGTTGCAAGGTATCCCCCCCACTTCACTTCCAATCTCAGCAGGGCACAGCTTCTCTGCTGCATTTGCAGGCCATAGAAGGTTTGGTTTCCACAGCTCTATCCTCTCCTTCTCTTCCACCAGAGGTTCTCTGTCTGTCGAGGACTTGGGTTTTCTTGGAACCTCTTATCATCTATGATCTAATTCACATTCATCTTTTACTGTGGGCTATACATGATCAATGAAACCTCTCTCAGGATCTTTTTTTTTGGAGTGGTCCCTCAATCCTCATAATTTTTTATGGCTTTGCTCTCATTTGGGCACTCTTCACTTCAATGTCTATGCCATTTATGACAATGGTAAGTTTACCCTTTCGGGTTGCCTGTTCCACAGACATCAGCACTGGCAGTGGATGTATTCATTTAGGAATGATCAAATATCTTTCTCTGTGCTTACTCCTGTTTGTCTCATCCCTCAAGTTCTCTCCTTCATTTGGGACACTCCTTATTGGGTCCTTCTGGTGGCACCCTATTGGCTGGCCCACTGTCTCACTCCCTTATTCTCCAGCCTCATACTTCTCTCTTCTATCTAGCCATGTCATCACTCTGACTTTATGTGTGGGATTTGTCCAGTCCTTTGTGAGGACTCTCTTCACATGTAGCATTCTTCCTGTCCTATTCTGTTCACCCATTCTCCTTAGGAGTTTATCAGTGAGAGTGATATACTTATTGCTGCTGGTCTTGGCATCAATCCTTCTCACCTTCTCATCCTTGTGATCCCTATCTACTGATGGTCTTCATATGGCTTTTTGACCAAGGGCTCGTCTGTCTCAACTGTTGCTGGTTACTAGGTGGTTCTCTTGACTACTTTCTGGTTTTTCCATTATGTTTTTCCTCAGTCCTCCCCTTCTGGCCTATCTGACTGGGTCCTTAATATTGTTCTCCATGCTCTTGCCCTACGTCTCTTTGAATCTTTGGCTTCTTGTTCCTTTTACCATCTGTCCCTTATAACTTATTTCCTTCTCTTCCTCACCTGTGTGGTCATCAGCATTCCATTTCTCCTATATCCTTCTTTTTCTGGATTGTGCTTTTCTCCATAAAATGTGCTTAGGATGGAAGTGCATTCACCCCTATATCTCTTCCTTCCCTTCTTATTTCTGTTCTCATTTGAATCCTAATTGGCTCCTCTGTCCTGTTCATGTGGTCCATTATTATTTGGTCTGCACTTCTTTCTTTTGTGGTTCCCTATCACATCTCTTATTTATGTGAAATCCTTCACCCACTAGCAGTCTTTCTCCTGTTGCTCTCACTGGATAGGTCTAACAACTTATCTGTTTAGCTTATTTTTGAATGGATGCAGAAGCATAGTGGTATTTCCATCATATTTGTCACATAACTCACTCATTGGCTTCTTACTTCTGGGGTGTGGATTGTGGAGGTTGCCTTATGAATGGGACCACTTGCATTCTGTATAGAGTAGGGCAGTGGTGTTCTATCCATGTAGTGCAGTTCAACACCCTGGTCAGCTTTCCCCCATTCTACTGCTACCTAGAAGTCGTGTTCCCAGTTTGTTTGATGTTGGATTGGTGCAGGACCAATCAATATGAGTCCTCATTCAGTTGCAGGGTGGACAATACTTTCCCATTCTGCCTCACTGGACTTCAGGTGAAGATGGTAGGGACCTTCCTCCTGTTTTGGTTTGGAAGCTGAATTCCATGGACAGTCTGATGCACCCTGGCCACACTACATATACATATCACTTCCTAAAGCCTGATGTAGGTTTTGGATTTTTTGTATCTTGTATCTTCTGCCCATCCTTTCAACATTTCCTTTCTGGCAAAGAGTGTACCCTGGTATAGATTAAGTGCAGTCTTCCAAAAGTGTACCCCTATATTCTTCCAAGGTATAGGATGTCATTCTCTATGGGTTCTCTTTGGATGCTGTCCACAGGGGGCTCATCTAGGTAAAATTTTGCACCAGTCCCTCCACCATTTCAAGGTATTTACTATAGATACTTACCTTCGATCACATATCCCACTCTTCCTCTTCACCTTCCAGTGCATCTTACTTTCTTGCCTAATCTTGAAGTGATAAATGAAGAATCAGTATAGAGGGAGCCAGCTGTGCTGGGAAGTTGTGTCACACTTATATTGGTGGTGGGTTATTGTATGCTCATTCAAATGCAACAATGCAGCATTATCAGGTGGATACATGTGAAGAGGTTATTCTAACCCTTTTGTGCATTTAGTCACTTACACTCATTGGACCACTTAGCTGGCTATATCTTGTGAGTGACTCATCCAATCTTGAGAGAATCTGTTTTTGTTGCCTGCCTTCCACTTCATCTTTCTTGAGTATTGGGCAAGGTCAGTTCATCAAAATATCTAGTTCTTGTTGCTTAACACTTGGTGTTTCAACTGTGATTTCTCCTGCTGCATTTATTTCAAAGGGGTTCCATTCTATTACTTCTTTTGAGACATCTTCTATACCATTCATAAATGTACATCTTCCAGAATGATGTTCATCATATGCAGCTGTACAGCTGGCTAATATGTATGTGTCATTTATCAGAGAAGCTAAGTTTTTTTCTCGAGTAGCTTGAATGTTTTCATGTTCTTTCCAGCATTCATCTCTGGCTTTATGTGTTCATTTATTAGAGAAGCTGGATTCTGTTATTGAGTAAGTTGAATGTTTTCACATTCTTTCCTGCATTCATTTCTGGCCTTCTACAAGTCTTGCTGGGCTATATTAACTCTCCGAGCATGAATGGGTCAAGTGCACATGTCAAAAGTTTTTTACAGAGTTGCATTCAAAATTGAATGAAATAACTTTATTATCAATGTATGTCAATAAACTTAGCATTAAAACACAATTTGTGATTCAAAATTTAATATTATATAAGTTTTAGTTTCTTAATTTCAAAAGAAATTATTTATATAATTATCATTCTTCATTTCTATGTATCACGGGACCATTTTTTATTCTGAATTGCCCGTTTCTTCTACTCCCTATATGAACTAACTTTTTAATGATTTTCTCACTTATACTTTACATTCCTTGAGCCAAACTGGTAATAAGTAACCACAAAGCTTTTTGTTTTAAGGAGATATAAGCAATAAACTGGAGGCCATATGTCATGCCAAACTAAGTACATTCTGTTTTCAAAAAATGTCCTTGATTCTTTCTGACATTTGCTATTGGATTATTTCTAATTAACAGAAAAAGAATAATTCAATTTACTGAATTTAATGGGGCTTGAAACCATTAGGATAATGTGTTTTGAACAGTTAGGCATTCTTTTCTTTATGTTCCAGCATTGGAAATCTGCTTGACCATATAGGGGAATTATTTAATGTACTTCTATCTCTGTTAGAAAGCCAGATAAATTATATTAGTTTTAGGACTCATTTCTTTATATTCATGGCAGTATTTCATAATACAAGTTGCTGATTTGAAATTGAAAAAAATTCTGAGACCATACTGTTTTTACTAAAATCTAGGCCTAAAGATTTACGTGACTTCTCTCATATCACTACGACTTGAGTGCAAAAGAAAGTTTGTTTGAAAAAGACAAGATTTTGGACAGAAGTATTAAATCTCTTGTTTTTTTATGTAAATTTTCTATTTATTGCTATAGAATTAACTAAAATGTAGAAATTAGAAATTTATTAGGTTAGATAAGAAAACTTGAATGAAATTAAGTGAAAACATACTCTGTAGCCATGTGCTAAGGATGTGAGGCCTGCTTGTGTAATTTGAATACATGTACTGGTAACTCATTTGTTTACACAAAGCTGCCCATTATAATAATAGAGCTATCTCCATTCTCCGAGAGGGTTTAAGTGCAACTATATAGAAGTAAAACTAACTGAAAAATTTATTAGCCTTGGCTGTAAAAATAAATAATGTAATTGTCTGTTACAATGTACAGTCATTCTAGACAGGTAATTTAGATTTATTTCATATTTTATTATTATATGGTGGTTACAAGATCAGTCAAATTGATCAAAGTCAATACAGTTGTTAGGGTAGAAAAATAACAAAAAAATGTAAAGTTTTATTGAAAAAATTTTTTATATTAATTTAAGAGATTTTGTAGGTTAGGCAATTGAAATTAAAAAATTGAGATTTAAAAAGTGTTTTTATTTTTAACATGTAAATCATCTTGCACTCAGACAGACTCATTAAAAGCTTTATAAATTCATAGACAAATCTTTCATAGAAATACTTTATTAAAACATTTAATATTTGTGTACAACAGATTTGTAATGTTTACAAAAAGCTTGCCAAATTTTGTATAGGTGCACTTACTAAATTAAAAGTTATAGTGTATACAGATTCATGATTAAAAGATTGGTCAAAATTACTGAGACCATGTAAAGAGTTTAGAGGTAATGTCATATAAGTTATATTTTGTCTCTCTCAAACTCTTTAACAGATTACTTCATTCTTCATATTCTTATTTCGTGATCATGGCTTATATGATTTCTTTTTATAAAACTACCACACTTAGATATCGCCAAAAAGTCATCTCTCTCTCTCTCTCATCTCCACTTTTCACTGATTTTTTTAGAGCCTTTTGCTTATTTTATCATTAGACCTTGACACTGTCCTCAGTTGACTCATGTCTTTTAAATACAATCTCTTGCTTCTTGTTGTTTTGAAACTTTAGCAACTTTCTTGTTCTATTATCTTTCGCTGAAGATATTTTCTTCTGTTACTGCTTTAGGTAAGAGAAGATCTGACATTTATGCCTTCGATGCTCCTCCTACATTTTTTTAAATTCTAGGAACCAAATGAAGACATTGGGATGTGAGGGAAGGTAACTACTGTTTTTCACCAGTTGTGTTAGCATAACCCTAACTGACCCAGATTCTCCTTTCAAAGACTATTTACTATGTCCCATTGAAAAAAAAATTATTTAGACCTTATGTTGAATCTCACTCTATGGACCTTGCTCTATCCATCCTTATGAATTGGCTTGTATATTTGAACCATTTTCCATGATGTAAACACCTTAGTAACTGAATTTGGGTTATATATCATAAACTTGCCATTTGACAATGTCTTAGACTTCCTGATTTTGGTACCCATTATTAGAGAATAACTTAATGACTAACATATTGATGTATTTAAATATACTTATACAATTCTATTTATGTCATATTGCTGTCTCTTCAACTTTGGGATTCTGTTTGCCATTTCTCCAAGCCAGATGGAATCCATAACAGTTGTATTACCTGCTTATTTACTACTTGGGTCCATACCTATGGCAACCCAGGCATTTCTATACTGCTCAACACCCTTGTTAACAATTACAAGGGTGTCTGCAGTTGACAAGTCATTCTACTGAATAATATAAAAAAAGAAAGAAAAAGTCTCTCTTGTCTTGAGAAATTTTTGTTTATACACTTTATTACAGCTGGGACTTTCATATGTCATTACTTACCCCTGTGTTTGTCACATAGGAATAATTTACAGTCTCTCTTTCTCTCAGAAGATTCTACATTTATGGGAATCATTCTGTTGGGATTCTTATATGAAATTTTAAATTACTGTGTTTATTCTAGACACAGTTCCACTCCCTAAGCTGGTTTTTCATGAGAGAGTGATGCCTTCTTGAAGTGGACAGAAAATTTGATCTGGTGGCTGATGATGTATCTGCAGGTACCTTTCTCATTTCTATATGCATATCCTTGCAGAGTATTACAGATATCCTAGGTGGGATGCCTATTCTCACTGATATCTCATAGTTCCAAACAGGATGACAAACATCTGAATTTTCTTTTTTGTTTTCTATTTTCTTTGAAGTTTCTATTGCACTGTCTTTGAGTTGTTGAGGTACATCCAAAAGACATGTGTACTCTTTATTTAGTTTTGATTGAGTGCTCTTTGATTAGGCTGAATTTATTAGTCATTGGCTTTATCAGATGTGGTTAAATGGGGCTAAAGCCACAGGATTATGTCAGCTTGTAATGTTTGAATGGTCTGTTCCTCCAAAAAATCTTCCAATACAGGTACAGGATATAGTATTTTTCCTAACTGTACTCCCATTGTTGGCTCCAAAGGTAAACACATGACTTCCTTTTTGTATTAATGAAAGGACTTTAAGGGTGAAGACATGCTAGCTGAGAAGAATCTCTTCATTACGAGTATTCTTAGGTCTAGTCTTTAAATATTGTTGGTTTGTTTCACTCATTTTTCTTTGAATGCATTTTTTTGAATATTTCTGGTTCTGGATTCTTATCTGACTCTGCTTAACCACATCTTTACTGTGGTTCAGTTTTCTTCCCCTCCTTTTTCATAATCTTTATTTTTTTTTGTATACTTTTCATTCTCCCTAGTTTCTATCTTTTTTTAAGTTTGGTTTTTTTTGGCGAGCAGTACTTCAGAGATGTAAGTCTATGTGATTTAAATTTTACATTTTTAGGATTAAATGAATATCAAGTAGGTACTTAACCTGAATTATATTTTCATCTAACTCCTAAATCTGGACAATTCATGGTTTTTCATCATAACTGCAACTCAGAAATTTGAATTATGATAGGAAAGCAGAACTTATCTAAGTTCTTGTGACACATACGCAGTAAGTCGTGTGGAAGGTGGAAGAATGGAGAATTCTGGGTAAGTTGGTGCATGCTCTGAATTTCATCAACGACATTCAGAGCAACAAGGAAAGGTTATCAGTATTTATGTCTTTGTTTGAAATTCATTTAATCCTAAAAATGTAAAATTTAAGTGCATATGATTTTACAGGTTTAAATTTTTTAACTTTGAATATTAGATTGTACATGTTTTATTTTTATATAATTAGTATTATTTATTATCACAAATATTTTGTTTTCATTATTGTATTTTCAAAAAGTAAATCTATGGAAGGATTAAGGAGAACTGAAATAATTTTTTTTAAGATAAAGATACCTTGAACTTACATTATCTAAGAAACATAAGCCAAGTAATATTATAATGTAAAGAAATGTGAAAAAAACATTTTAAGACTAAAATTTATTGTAAGAATGTTAAAATGTTTGTATAATTCAGTTTTAACTTTACAGATTTTTGTGTGTTTGAAATATTTTCCAACCTAGTAATTATTAGTTTCAATCTTATGTGAACAATAAAAAAATCAAGCTAATTAACAAAGAGGCAGAATATAATCTGTTTATATTAAAAACATGTAGTCGTACATAGTTTGCCATGTGAAATAAATGAAACAGAAAAAGAAAAATAGTAGCTGAAGGTTTACTGTTCAGTTCACCATCTTTTTCTACAGCAAATATGAAAGTTTTCAGTATTTTTTTATATAAGTATGTTTATGGACTTGGCGACAAAAGTTTTATTACTAGAACAAAAGAGTTTTGAACAATACTTGTAAGGTACAGCATGATCCAGCAGTACAAGAGAAACAAGACTGTTATATTGTAAATATATGTTATAATTACAAAAGATATTTATACTAAAGATGTCTCTAGAGTTATATCAGATCAACAGGCTCACATGCATGCACATTACGTGAATTACTAAAGCCATGGGTCAGAATTGGTCTACTGCTTAGCTTGCTAGGCCATAGATCTGAAGTATCTAGTTCATATCTTGTTAGTGTTAAAAAAATTAAAAATCATGCTGTAAGGACCATGGAAACATTTTAAGAGTGACAATTAAATCCCATTATTTGTTTAGAGTAGCCCAATAGTTGGTGGTAGGTGCTATTACTAACTGCCTTATATCTATTTAGTCATTTAAAAATTTTAGGTGACTATTGCAAATTTCCATAGTGTTTATAATTACCCTAACAATGGACATATGCCAAAGAAAAATGTTTTTTTCTATATCAAATATATCGCTTAAATCGGAAGAAAAACTTGTTAATCTTCTTGAACAAAACCGCTGTCAAATTAAAGTATTAAACATTTTGGATCCAGCAATGAAAGACTCTAAAGTAATAGATAAGTATATGTAAACTTGCATGGATGTGGCAGCAGGGAGAGATCTATTGGCCCAACTGCTAAGATTTTTTTCCATAGAATAACAAAAATGTAAGTTAAAAAAAAGACATTCAGTGATATGTGTATTAACGAACCGTGATGAACCTGTTAATGCTAGCAATGTAATAAACCAACAGATTGGTTTGTTAAGCTCAAATGCTTTATATGTAATACTAGGATAGCAGAAAGTATTTTGACTACTTAACAAGGATTACCATTGAAATTATAATTCTAGGAAACATTACCTTAATGAAATTGTAAGTCTGTTTTAATTTTACAAAATGTTATAACTCTATCCTCTATTATTCTAGACTCTACAGTTTAATTTTTTTCTGATATTTTTTTCCTTCAGCTTATCGTGTGTATGCTAGGCTTTTAAAGTATGTGTTCTCTTCCCCCACTCTGGTTTCCTTAGCTGCATCTCCTTGACCCTGACTTTATCAGCTTGTTTAAAAAATCAGGAGGATTTGTGCTTTCTTCAAACAAAGAACACTTTGAGAATAGTGACAAACTTGCTATAAACAATTATATCAATACGAAATCAGTATTAAGCAAAGAGTGTTACATTATGTTTTAAATGATACAAAATAACATAGTTAAAGCATGAGTATGATTTATTTCTTATGATGTAATATAAAGCAAACATTGCTATATCATATTTCCAGCCATGCATAAATGAAGACCAAGAAAAAACTGCTGTAGTGTATTTCTAGGGATACAAAATGACTACTGTGGAAGCATTGGATAGTATATTTCTAGAAGTATAAAGTAAAAATAAGGCGAATAGTGCAATATTTCACATGTATTTCTAGTATTACAAAATATAGTATACTTATTACATCTAGTGTTGTAATACTTGTTAATAAATTAGAACATGTCCTTAATATTTCTGGTAATATTAAAAAACAAATTTTTTTCATCCTGTGACATCCATATTGGTTCCATTTCAAGATGTTGTTAAGCCACATTTTGTTATAGCTATAGTATTTTAGTTTAAAAAATTCAGTTTATAATGTTTTTATATTGATAGTTTTAATCATGTTTTAGTTATTTATTGTGGCTTTGATATTTATAACTAGTATACATAATTTTTTCAAAAGTAAAATAGTATTTTGTTATGATTATGCATTTGTATAAACCTTTACTTATTACTTACAATTGTGACATAACAAGTTTAACTTAACTGTGTGGAAGTTCAGATTCTAGGATTTCAAGAAGATTTCATTGTTGTAAGAGTAGATTTATTGATATCAGAAGTACTGCTATTTGTAATTCCTTCATGATTTGTCATTGCTATCTAATCATATGTTAGCTTTATTTAGTATTGAGCTCAAAACATTCTGTATACAATTATTTTTTACAGATTTAAGCAGCATAAATTTTGGATATACATTCTTAACTTTCATTGTTCTGTACAACAACTTGATACCCATCAGTCTTCAGGTAACTCTAGAGGTTGTTCGTTTCATTCAAGCTATCTTTATAAACATGGTAAGTCCTGTTTTGTTATGTAGTTTTATTGGATACTAGTGAATGTGTTTTGTGAACACAGTTATACCTTGTTTCATTCACCAGCAAATTAAGACATCCAATTTGTTAAATTTGGGTCATTTTAATAAAACTTGCATTATTCTCTTATTTATTGAATATCCTAAATCAGAAAGTACTTTAAAAGACCCATATACAAGGATTATATCAAAGTTTGATAATATTTAGTCCTCTTGTGACTCAGCAGTAAGATTGAGGACTTGTATTGTAGGATTCAGGGTTCAGTTCATGTGTTAGAAACAGTGAATATAATCCATTCTGCAGCTATACATTAAAGCAATACAAAATAATGAAATTTAATAAAATTACACCAACCTCTGCAGTTCTAGGAATTTAAATATCCAAGAATCTTGCCCTTCAAGTTCTAGTGATGAATCATATAGAAAGTATGGCAGTTTAACACAAGAAATTTTAAAATTTCTTTCAGATTGGTAATTTGCTTCCTGATAAATGTATGGCTAACACATGCATGTTAGGTTTTATTCATAGCTATTTAACATCATTTGTATAGCTAAATTCAAATTTTTAACAGCATAATGGTTAGGGGAAAAGTTTATGTGATGTAGTGTATTATCATAATAACTATAGAAGGCAAATTTAATTTTTTGTCTTCTGTTAAAACTGTATATTGACCTTATGCTTTAATTACAGGAATGAGAGCTTGAATGTCAACTTCAGCAGTTGGGTTTTAATTATTATCCAAAGACCTGTAAGGCATAACATTGGTCTCTTGTTTGTAGATACTTGTTTGGTGGTGTGCAAAAACATTCTAGTACCACTTTCTAGGCAGAATACAGATATTTTTCAGCAGGATTTCTAGATCTTATTGATGTGCAAGTTTGAGCCTTTAAATCTAGTTTTGAAAATTTGGTTTTGTTAGACAATTATTTTTCATTTGTGGTTTCTGCTGAAAATAATTTTTTTTTTTGGTAAATATAAGTGTAAACATAATAAACTTCTGTTAAAAAATATGTATGTATGTATACATAATGGATATTTATGTAGTTTAGTGTTTGTGTCAACTATTTCTAAATTGTAGAAACTATCAGTTGTAAGATGAGAACAATAGTTTTTAGAATTAGTGTATAGATGTTTCATAAATGTCTTTAACCTGTGTTGCTTTCATATGATCACAATTTTTCTGATTTTATTTAGTCATTTTTTTCTTAGAAGCACAGAAATATACTCTTTTGATATGAAAAACCAATCTCAAACTGTAAGGGCTTGAATGATTAAATAGTAATGTGTGTGTGATGATTTGTGTTCAATATCTACTTTCTGAGCAATTCAAACAAACTAAAACTTAGATTTTGAATACAAGATGCTCAAGTTTTTCTTCCTCATTAATTTGTTTTCACCATCAAGTAGCAAGCTTTTGGTAAAAAAAAAAACCTTGCAGCTTCTGCACTTCTTTTAAACAAAGAGTTAGCATATTTAGTTTTATAATTAACATCAAATGGTAGTGTAACCAGAACAACAGAGTTCATGGATAACTACAAAACAAACAAAAAATCTTGGCAGGTATTTAGGTTTGAACTCTTTCGTGCCCCAAAGCAATTGGAGGATCTGACTGGTGTGGTAAAAAAGTTGTTTTTTCTCTTCACTTCTTGGAAGGGAAACTGTAGAATATACTTAAGTATGAGTTAGCTAATGGGCTTAGTAGGATAAACTAAGAAGTGCGAGCACATTGTTTTTGATGAGAGTGACGAATGCCTCCCCAAGCCAGCTGAGAAAACCGACAGAAAGTCAGTCAGTGCTGTGGTGATAAACCATGTGTAGTTGTTGATGTCATGTGATGTTAGTGAATGATGTCAATAAGGAAGAGGTAGACAATGGTGGCCACTGGACGAAGAAAGGTTGAGCCAAGCACATGAGTTCCAGATTGAAACATGGATAACTAAAATTCCAGAATATATATATAACCTGTGCCATTTTCAAAATACCAAAATCCATATAGCCTCAAATTTCTGATACATAGCATAAAACACATAACTATTAAATTTATAAAACATTTCATAGCTTATTTAAGTAAAAACTTCATTAACTTGATGTTTTACAAAATTCACAAATCTATGTTTTTTCTACAAACATTGTCAAAATACTCTTGGCCCAGATAGGCATTGATGCTTTGTGCCATTAATCTCCAATAAACAACAAACAATGACAAATACTTTTTCCACAGCACATGTTTTGATGTATTAGTATATATGACAAGTACTTCATGTACTAACTTTGGAAAATGTGTCTATTTAATCCTTTTTCCACAAAGGCTCAGTCAAATTGACTAAACACGTGACCACTTTGTACTTGTTTAAAGTCGTTATAGTTTTGATACTACTAACTTTTAATATAGTATGCATATCTTCACAAAATTTGGCAGACATTCAGTAAACATTACAAGTCTTTTATATTGAAAAAATCCGTGAATATGTCAAGTTTTTTTTTACTCGTCCGAGTGCAAAGTAATTTTCATGTTAAGATGAAAAATATTTCTCTTCACCTAAAAAATATCAATTTTCATTTGCACAATCTCTAAAACCTCCTAAATACATTTAAAATGTTTTTTCAGTAAAACTTTACATTTTATCTGCTATTTTCTCTACCCTATCTCTACATGGTATTAGTTGATTTGACCAACCTCATAATAAAAATTAGGAAATAAATCTAAATTTCCCTTTCTTTTGTTCTAGAATGACTGCAAATTGTAATAGGAAACCACATTGTTTATTTTAAATTGCTTAATTCTTGTAATAGCATACATCTATTTATATTTATTAATTTTTTGTTTTATTCACCTTTGAATTGGGTTTGAAGATTTTTTTCCTTATCTTACCTAATAAGTTTCTATTTTTTTACGTTTTAGTTATTTTTGTAATAATAAATAAATAAAACAAATGAAAAAAACTCATAATTAAATATCAAACATTTTTCAGTAATTCTTTGTATTTAATCTGTCATTTTCTCTACTATAACGTTATACTTGATTCTCCAGGTTGTAAGACAAGTTATCAAAGTATAATGAAAATCAAGGTTGCAAAGTGCAAAATAAAATGCATAGTATTGATAACAAAATTTCAAAGGACTTAAAGTCAGTGTTTATACTTCTCACACTTATTTTATGGTGTAATTTTTATTGATAGGAGTTGACTTAGAAACTTGATAAAACAAAATGAATAGTACTGTCAGTATGGATCACTAAATTCCAAAGTAAAATTCCTGAAATTTTCTTCTAATCTTTTCACACTTATTTTTCAACTGTTAGCCGCTGAAGTAGAAACTTGCTAAATTTAAAGCAATGAATTGCCCCTCCTTACTTAGTTTGGCAACATCAGTATGAAATAAGCTCATGCGGCACAATTTCCAGAACTTCCCTGCTTTGATAACACAGTTGGGTAGGATTTATCAACTTGTGGACAGTATAATGGTTTCAATGACAATTGTCTAAAGTATTATAAAATGCTTATATTATGACTTTGTACAAAGTTTGAGCTGATCCAATAAGTCAATAAGCGGATGTTACCTACAGTGTCTATTTGACTCTCGGCTCTGAGAACACAGTGGGGTAGAATTTAGTGGCTTCTTTACAGTATAGTGGTTGCAACAAGAATTGTCTAAAGTACTTTATAAAAGTGAGAGAAAATATTTATGATGTGGCTCTGTACAAAGTTGTATCCAATCCAACAAACTTGTTAAGTATTTGGATGTTAGTTGACCTCCTGGGTGATTAGGAGTTAGTGTTAGTATTGATGTAAATGTGTGTAAAGGTTTATGAACATCCTGTTTCCTATATTCCCACCCTTACACAGTAACCAATAAATGCATATCAGAATGGTGTATTTTAGTGTTTTACACTCACAAAAAAGAACCTATCATTCTATAGGTATTTGAAGAACTTGTAGCATTCCGCCACAATTTAA
>NW_013667452.1:27206-62763 GCF_000517525.1 Limulus polyphemus
GGGTGTGTCTGTGAGCCAGACTAGTTTTGGAGAATTCCACTTCTCATCAGTGACCCTGGAAACTACCACCAATGAAATATCAGACCAAACCAAGCCTTTATAGTAGTGAGGTATCGAAAATCGAAATGTAATCCAACCAAACCCAGAGGGCAACATACTACGTGACACACAAAAATCGATATTTACTTTCAAATTAAAAAATCAACTAATGTATAATACTAAAAGTTGATGCTAAACTAATTGATATACATTTATAAAATAATAATTAAATAAAATTTTGAATATAAGTCTACAAATGTAGACCCCTACCTGTGTCCATAGGGTTAAGGTTAATTTGTAAAAAAATATTGATTTATTTTAATGGAAATATATAAAAGTAAATAGGAAATTTTAAATACATTGAGTTTTTAACATACTAGGTGTTTTTTTGTCAGGACACTGAGATGTATTATGAAGAAACGGACACTCCAGCAATGGCTAGGACATCAAATCTTAATGAAGAACTGGGCCAGGTGAAATTTATTTTTTCTGACAAGACTGGTACTCTTACTAGAAATATCATGGAATTTAAACGTTGTTCAATTGCTGGAACTATATATGGGTAGGTCAAATAAATCTTTAAAAATACCTTGTTTATTTACATATTCCATAAAATATTTTTGCCTGAACATTATTATTTAAATAGATATTGTTGATCTCTGATTTTTTTGTTGAATAGTATGAAAGTTTTGTTGATGGACTTCTTTTTCATACTTTTGACTGATCTTTTCCTGTTGCCCCCCAGTGGCACAGCGGTATGTCTGAAGACTTGCAACGCTAAAAACTGGGTTTCGATACCCGTGGTGGGCAGAGCACAGATAGCCCTTGTGTAGCTTTGTGCATAACTAAAAAACAAACAAACAAATAATCTTTTCCTGTTTTGAATATTACAAGATGTTGTTTATTTTTATTAACTAACTAGGACCTAAACTAGTTTTTTCTCTCTCTCTCTCTCCCTTATCTATTTTTTTGTAGGTGTTTTGAAGCTGCCAGAGAGTCTGATAAATTCTGTTTAGTATGACATATGATGATCTTTTTTTTGTTTTTCTGAATTAATTGTTGTTATTTTTTGCCATGGATTTTGAAATAAACTGACAGTGATAAAAACATTTTATGATTACCAGAAGTATTGAAATTTTATTTTTTTTAAAATTTTTTTTGGGTTTCAAGCTTGTTTCTAAACATTTTGTATTTGATGAATTTATATTTCTGATAAAGGTAAGGATTTTTAAAAAAAAATTATGATATTTTTATGTGTCTCCTTACTATAAAATATCAATGTTTTATACATTATTTTATGTTAGTTTTTCTCATTGTATTTAAAAGTTATATTTTGAAACATGTTGCTATCAGTACTTCCAAAGTTAATAAAAATCAGAGTATGATTGCGTAAAAGGTGGACCACCTTGTGGGCTAGTCATTTTAAAATTCAGGTTTATAGTTGCAAGTGGAGTACAAAAGTCACTAACTCAAAGAAGTTTACAGTTAGTATAAAGAATTGACTTGGGGATTGAGATTCAAAACACAAACAACACTTTAATGCAATATATTAAAATACTTGGCTACATCGAGATTACTGAAGGTATCTTGAAACATTTCAGTGTTAAAACTATTAAATTCTTCAATCTGAGCAGGTAACTGAACTTTAATTAAACTTTCCATAATATCCATTAAATTACTTAATACTATCAGTAAGTTATCAAGTAACACATTTATTAAAAACTGCTCACATAAAACCTTTGTTGCTTCTTTAATATTAAGCACTGTACGTTCAAATTCTAACTACATTATTCGATTCTGAGAGAGAGAGATAGCAATAGTTACTTACACAGATCTTGAGCAGGAAATTGTAGACGTCTTCAACGTTGTTATGGGCTCGGACATAGTTGTATCAGGCAGCATCAGTTCTTCAGTCAGCAGCTTCTTCATATAAGCCAGGAGATTGTAAAGATTTCAGTTGACAAACTGGCAGCAGGACCAATGGCTTCTTCATATGACTTTTAGGCCCAAAACATGGGTTTTTATACAGTTTTCTTTGGTATTCTTATGATTCTCCAAATAGTATACACATCCAACTCACAAGTAGATCTGTCACTTAATTGGATGAATTTTGTTGACTCCCTGTAATTCTCAGAACTAAAACCAAAACTAATTGAACAGTTGGTTATGATTGAAGATGGTAAATTGGTAGCCTGTTTGCATCTATTTCTTCTCATCTTCTTCAGATCAAAGTTCCACCCAGATTCTCTGATTTCCTTGCTAATTCATTTTATGTAAGTTGTGTCCATTCGCTAATGAAGTTAATATAAACTTTCCCTCTGCTGCTTTGGTGTCAATCTATAGATAATGTAAATAGTTTATTCTCAGTACTGCCTGGAATGCATCTTAGTTTATACCTGACATATACATTTCCTTTCTAGTTCAAGCATCATTGTGTAACTCCTTGTATGCATTCATTAGATGTGCCCAACGTTTTTTCATGTATGTATATCATACATGGAATTTTATGAAATTATATTTCTCATCTGTTGAAGCATTTGAAAATAGCATAAAAATTTCTTAAAATGCTGCAAATGCTTCAATTGTAAAACTTACAGATGAAAATGACTGATATAAAATAAGGATGATTTTGGCTTGTAAAAACAGAACCATGTTAATAACTTTCATAACATTTTGAAAAAATCTGGAATATGTAGAAAATGTCTGGAAAACTATAGTTATTGCTGTTTACAAATATGCTACAATTATTCACACTGTGTAGTGGATATACAAGTTGCAGTATTTGCACCAGGGCAACCATCGTGGAAATATTTGGCAACATTACATAAATCATGGACCTAATGAACCATGACAACAGATCTTAAATATGGAAACTGTCACCTACTGTCACTCTTTTATGCTCACTTGACTGCTGCAGTGTTACTTTTCACCATGTAAACATAATGAAGCTTAGAGTTATTATATAAAACAGAACATGAAATTAATCCTGTCCCTCCCATAATATGGTTTATGTGTTTGGGTATACAAAATCTCATCTTAAGAAGTTGTGACATGTAAGTGTTTGTTTCAAATCTTACAAAAGTGTTAGGAAGCAGCATCATGATGATGTCCATTTAGTAGGAAATTTTTAACATGAAAGGATTTAGATCTTCTCATGTAGCACACTTACAATGGAATGTTATACTAAAGAATTATTGAGATGATCTGAGTCTGTAGACTTATAATGCTAGAAACCAGGTTTTGATACCTGTTGTGGGCAGAGCACAGATAACCTATTGTGTAGCTTTGTGCTTAACTTCAAACAAACAAACAAAAGATGATCTGAGTCACTTGAATTACAAAATAAATACAATTCTGGGAAGAATCAGTTAGTCCCACAATGAATCTGTTACTTGCTCCACCAATATTCAGGGAAACTGCTAAAGATTACCTTGAGTAGATCCTTTATAAGTTCTAACATGCGAGGTAATTTATTTGTTGGACCACAATAGTAGAATAACTGATAAAAAAACAGCTTCAGTTTTTACGTAAGTGGAATCACATTCCATACCAAATATGTAAGTATGTTTTTTTAATGAATGACAGGTAGTTTATTCTGCACAGAGGTATGTCAATGTCAGGTAACTTCTAATGATTGTACTGGTTATTTGTCAACTTATCATTCACAAGTATTTTTATAATTGAACTTTATTATGCATTACCTTTTTTTTTATAGGGGGTCAGGAAAACAATTTGATGGGTCTCAGCTGTTACATTATCTCAAGCAAGAAGAGGTAAGTGTGATCTAAGTTAATTTGGATTAGCTCCTTCCAACCTGCTGTCTAGTGTTTTTGATTGGAAGTTGAAAAAAATTATATATATTTACCCTACCCCTCAAATTACCTACAAAATAGAACCAAAATAGTGTTTTAATATAAACGTGTATCAGAAATGGATTTTACTGTAAAAGAACAGGACCATCTGGTATCAATAGTTAAAGGTTTGTTTGTTTGAAGTTAAGCACAAAGCTACACAATGGGCCATCTGTGCTCTGCCCACCACAGGTAACGAAATCCGGTTTCTATTTCTAGTGTTGTAAGTTCTCAGATATACTGCTGTGCCACTGGAGGGGGGGGGGGGTATAGTTAAAGGGACTATGATTAACGATAACTTAAAAATTAAATAGGGTTTTTTTTCATTTTGTTAACTGTACTTACAATCATACTTATGCATTTGTTTGAATAAAGTAATAAAATAACTAAAACTGTAAACCCTTATTTTCCTAATTGTAATTTTTATTTGAGCTTTACAAATACTTAAACTTCCAGCCTGAAAATATAAAACTTGCAACATATATACAGCATAACTGTAATTTTGTGGTATTTGTACATGTTTGTTGCTTATTTGTAGCTCAAATAGTTTGAAAATACTAAATTTTTGAATTTAGTGGAGTCAAAGACTATACAGTTCAATTAACTGCACTTTTTGTTTTACAATTTCTAAATTTCTAAAGCTAACAAAATTATAAATATATTGTCTGAAAGCTGTGATTATTTTCTTTCATGAAATCCTTTTGCCACAGAGCTCTTATTCTACCTTATATGGATTGTAAATTTATAACCTTCTAGTTATAACATTCAAAGTCTTTGTTTGATTACATCTTCAAATAATCTAACTGTTTCGTGGTTTTGCATTTTTTTTCGTGATGTAAAAGTAGTAAATTAATTTTCTTGAAGTCATTACTTTGGCAATTACTTTTTATTTTACAAGAACTTCAGAAGTTAATTTGAAACTAAAGGAATCTTATAGTATGTCTGTTCTAGTATAAGCTTAAAATGTAGCAGAGCTAACTTTTATAAATATGATTTAATAAGATTAGTAAAACATGTTTAAATAAATAACACAAGGTAATTTCAAACATACAAAATTTTTCTCCCTTCTCACACTTTTAACATCAGCTTACCAGTGGTGGATTTCCTGTTTAGTTCAGGTGCTAAGTTCTTTATGGCAAATGTTTCTTTTAACCATAGCCACTTCTCATTTTCAGTCTTTCTGATAATTTGGAATTGTTCAATTTTTACACTTGCATTCCCACATTCTTCTTTATGTTGGAAAATGTTTGAGAATTCTGCATACCTTGGCACACTATGTTTTTTAACTCAATCACTAAACCTCCTCACCGTCGACCCTATATACACACTATTACAAACAGAGCACTGATATCTGTAGACGACATGTGATCGGTCTACTTTGCATATTACAAAATAGTTCCTTATTCTGTATACTGGTTTAAATACCACATGTAGTTCAACTTGTGGGTAAACATTACAAAGTAAACCAGTATTTACAAACATATCCAAAAATCTATTTCATGATGAGACTTATATTTTCTGTTTTTCTTTTCTGTCATATACTAGTGTTGTTTATTGTTTAACTCTTCTTCATACAGTTAACATGCTTAACTTTGGGTAGAAATGATTCTTAAGTAGCCAACAGATGCAGAAATTTTCAACTTGTTCTTTCTCTTGTTTTAATTACACCATTTAAATCCAAATATTTACCAAATATTTTTGTCTATTTTGCTTCCAATTCAAACTTTATTCCCATGAGAAACACATCGACGAGCTTAGATGAATTTTTAACAGCTCTTGTTACATAGATAGAAAGCCAAACAAATTGTGATAGTTTTATGGTACATTGTATGATTATGCAGGTTATTATTCTGTGTTCTTTTATGCATTATGTAATTAAATAAAAAATTATTTACTGCAGTATTACCATTAGTATAAAAAAGTAGGGTTACGTTTCATTGACAGTTGACAGAACGTGCATTTTTTATTTATTATTATTAAAGTAACTAAAATGTAAAAATTAGAAACTATTTAGGTTAGATTAGGTAAAATAAAGAATAATAATAAAAACTAGCATGAGGTACACTCGCGAGCTGCTCATGCATTTTGTAATTCAATAGGATAATGTGAGTTGTTCACCAAGTGATTTACAACTTGTGTGGTGATAATATTAGTTAGACATGGTTCAAAGGGTAATAAAACATTAAAATTTAAGTATAAGGAGATGCAGAGCTCTAGATAAGGATGCATACTGTGTATTTATGCATATTTTTCTCCCAAAAATGTATTAAAAATCAGATCTAGGTGTACAAAAATGCTTTTAAAATCAGCTGGTACAGATTCACTGTCTTTATCTGGCATAAATCTATGTATGCTAATCAAGCACGTTCGACTGGTTCCTACTTTCCAGATAAATATGACACACTGCTTCAATTTTAGCAGAATCAGTCAGTCTGATGCAAATCTGAGTTGACAAAAGCTTGATGATTTTTATCGACTTTTTTAAGCACTCACAATACAAAGGATGACAAAAATGTTGTCTCATCGACAGTTTAGTGTGTAACCAGGGCAATTTAAAAAGAATTATGTGACAAATATGAGGTCAATGTACAAATATTTCAAACGAGATGATAAAACTGAAGACAGTGCAAAGATTATACAAACATTTACCTACTCAGAGTATGTGTCAGAGTGTTATACAACTGCATAAAGAAGTGATACCTGAGTTTGCAAAGCTGTGTATAATAGCTCTATGTATAGCTGTTACAAGTGTTGAGTGCAAAAGGAGTTTCAGTGCCCAAAATAGAATAAAAAACAAATGCAGATGTTCACTTGAAGTAAAAACTCTAGACAGTCTTTTGAATATTCAAATGAGTAATATTCAGTTTCAAATTATGATCCAGTTAGAACAGTCAGGCTATGGGTTACAAAAAAGAAAAGAAGAAAGGGATGGCTTTGTCAATCATATATTCCTAAGGCTAAGAAGCCAAAGGAGTGCTTCAGCTCCCATAGTTGTTGTTGAACAAGTACAATATATTAGTATAAAATGTAAATATTTTATAGACGTTTATGCAATTGGACATGTAAATATGTGAAAAATTTTGAAATTAAACAGTTAAAGCTTTTGGTAATCATGCACAGAAAGTGCTGGAATCTTTTAAATCTAGTCACAGTTCAGGGTATATTATTTAGCAGAGGCGGAGCTGTAAAAGACTTAGACACAGGAAGTACAAAGATACTGGTCTGTTATAAACACATTTATTCATATTCATTCAGCTGCGATGTAAACACTTAAATAGTCATATCAGATTTTGAGCAGGCTAGTCAAACTACACGAACCAGTTTTGTGATATAGGACTGCAGGTGAGTACCTTAAGAAAGAATGGCTTTTTTCTACCTTTAGACAGAAGACTACCTCTATGTGGCAAAGCAATGTCAAAGTAATGATTTCTATATGTACCTTTTTTGCTCCTTAAGGTACAAATATTTACATATTATAATGCCTAAGCCTTGGGCTTTATATTATGTAAGAAGAATTTGTACCTTAAGGAGAAAAAAGGTGGATTGTTTTAAATACTCATTGAAATTTTGCTTTTCAGCATTGAGTTGAATTTCAGTGACCTAAAATCTTATCTAGAGCTCTGGAGATGTATACTGGTACGAGTTTAAAACTATTTAGGATAAACGAATGTAGTTCCTCATTACAATTTGAAGTCATTATAGAAAGAAAAAAAAAGTAATTCAGATTTATTTCTAACTTTTTTTGGTGGTTATGAGGTCGTTCAAATTGACTGAATGGGTATAAAGTTAGGGTAGAGAAAATAATAGATAAACATATAGTTTAACTGACAAAAAGTTTGAAACTTATATAGGAGGTCTTAGAAGCTATGCAAATATAATTTGAACATTTTCAGAAGAAGAAAAATATTTTCAGTCTTTACATGCACTTGTCAACTGTCAACACTTTTGACTCCATATATTCATTGAAGAATTTTTAGGGAAAATACTTCATTAAAAAGTCTGATTTTATGTTTACAAATGACTTGGGGATCACTGAAAGCTTGCAAAATTTTGTGAAGATACACAAAACATATTAGAAGTTATAATGTGGAAAATATAAAGGTCAATTTGGGATTACAACTCTGCTGTGTGAGAGAGTTAAAAATGCATTTTAGTTTAATATATTAGTGAACTGTAGTAATCTTGCTGTTAAAAACAGTCACAGTTACACCCAAGGGCTTGGCCAAGGATATATCTATTGTCATATGAGGTGACTTGTTGGTTAATCATTTAAGCAGGTTTTAATGAGTTGATGATGTTTGATTATTGTGTGGAAATATAGATACTGGAAACAGAGGTTTCAATTGTTTTCTTAATGGGACTTGCCTAATAATTTGCCTTTGCAGGATTTATAGCAGAGCTTGGAAAACTAAGATATCCTCTAACTTTTATCCTGTGAGGTTGTATGTTTTTACACCTTCATTTCTGCTTTTACATATTAGCTGGATTGGAAAGAAAAAGTCATAGTAATGTTAAATGTTATTGTCTACCTGCTGACAGATGCATGTGTGAATATTATCTATTAAATAAAGTGATGTATTGATTATTTTGTATATAGTCTCTTTAGCAGTTAAGTCTTAATTAATTCACCCATGTGGTGTGACTAAGAATTTGTTATTTCAGGATGTAAGTTTGACATGCCTTTTCTTTTGTGTACTCTCATTAATCATGAGTTTTCAATGTTTCCAACATGGAAAGGTCATTTCTAAGATAAAGATGGCTACTGATGTGGGAGAAACAGCTTGAAGACTTGTGATGGGCTTGGAGAAGCCCTCTCTTAAATGAAGAATGCTCTCATATAGAGCTGAGAAACTAACTTGATTACCTAGGAGTTATAAATGGGTTAAAAATCTGTTAGCTGCTCAGAGCTGAACATAACAATAGTCAACACATGAATCATCTTTCACTAAACTGTCTACTTGTCTGTCTAAAAAGAAGTAACTGTATAAAGAATCAGGTAAAGAAAGATATGCTCTTTTTTTGGTTATAAACATGTCTAGTAGCAATGTCTGAGAGAATTATAGACATGTCTTGAAAGGCAGAGAGAGATGGGAGAGGTATGTCTTGTCAGTTGAACAAATATAGTGATATCTTAGTAAAGCAAGAAGATAAGAGGTTTAGATCTTGTATTATGACTTGTCAGTATCTATAGTATGTGTTTTTAATTGGTTTGGACAATCTAAAACCTATACAAGGGAAGAGAGCAAATTTGTAAATGAGAATTTAGAGAACAAATGTGTCACATGACACAGATCCATGAAGATTGAAAATTTACTTAAATATTTCTTTTTGAAATAATAAAACTATAACTTAGGTAACATAAAAATTTAAATTCAGACTAAATTTTCATGCTGGGCTTATTGACATAGATTGATAATAAAGTAGTTGAATTAAATTTTGAATGTAACTGCAAAAAAGGTTGTGACATACTTTGACCCTCCTGTATGTACATGGTTGACGAGCCAGATGATTAATTAGTTAGCAAAGTCTTTTAATTGTCCAACTCTACTCATGTACTTCACCAGGCCTTGCAAGAAGTCACAGAGTTGAACCACAACTTGGAGAACTCTTGAGATGCTGCACTTTACCTTGCTTCGTCTCCAGTAATCTGGAGAAACTGATGATCAAAAGTTGCTGTGGCTCTGATGGACTTGATATCTTAAAATCAAATTGGGAAGGCTTTACAAGACTCCTAGCTGAATCCCATTGATGGTTGGAATTGCTGGTCTCGAGCAGATTGAAGATTCTGCCCTGAGGGATGATATTCTCATGCTAGAGCAGTCTCACTATCAAGAGGGATGGTGGCTGGTGGGTCTCTCAGTAAGAGTTTGTGGACTGCTGTTGAAGTTCTGAGTCTTCTTGAGAAGAGATGAGGGTCACGGAAGGAAGAGTAGACAGGGGGCTTAAGATTGAGCAGAACTTTATGTTGGCATAAATGCCACATTGCTCTGCCAGTCAAGAGCAAGAGCTGCACATTTTTATTAATACTGGACCCTCAGGGTATTGAAAGGAATTGATGTCTTTATTTTTATTAGCATCAACTGTAAGCAACTTCATTCACTGCTGAAGTTTGTGATTATGAAAAAGAGCTCCTTGGTCCAACAACAACAACAAAAAAACTGATGAAGCTGGTACATGTAGTATCACTGACTAGATGATAAAGATTTTAAAATGGATGATGTTCACAAGCTAAAACTTCACACGCTTCCAACTACATCTTGAAATCATTGTTTTTTTTCATGACAAAGATGGCAAAGAAACCAGAACTAAAGTGATTTGTCTATATACATATCAAGTTAAAGTGAAGCAACTCTAATGAATTTATATTCCTCAAGTCTACTTAAATGTGGTTTTGAAAGCTGAAACAGTTTGTAGGTTTTAAGATTGACCTTGTCACATTTTGCAGAAGGTAGTTTCTATGGAAATTGTACTGTTAGGCTATAGTACATAATATGTAATAGAAAAAGGAGAACAGTCTTTTTTTTTTATATTGAAAAGCTTGTATTACCTCAGATTTTTGCCATTTGGGTGCTTCAAGAGGTTAACAACAAACAGATAATACAAAGTTTAAAAGTCTCGAAGTATGCTATTCAAACAAAGATAAATGCTGTTACTTTTAACAAGTTTTTTATAGTCTCAGAGTAAGCATTATGTAAAACAACAACCTTCTAACAAGCTTTCCAGCTACCCTAATCAAGTTGATATTGAATCAAAAGATCTGCAAATCATTGTTAATAGCTCTTAACTGTCGATACATTAACATACCACAAGAAAATCCTACGTCTAAAGAGAACGAAACCACAGATCTTTCATTAGAGAGAACATACAATCAACTGAAATTTACCATCTACAGCATTTAGTTTTTTAAGACAGAAGGTTAAAGGCATTATCAGTAAACTTTAAACTTTTAGGTTATAGTGTTAAATTTAACATGTTTGGCTAATTGTAGTTAAGCACAAAGTTTCATTACACAATAGGCTAGCTGTGCTTTGCCTATCATGGGTGTCAAAACCACATTTTTTAGTGTCATAGTAAGCTTATCTTTAGTGAAGCTAGTAACCTCAAGAAGTTGAAATAGAGGGACAGTTTTATGATTGAAGTAATTTTATAATGCTGATAGGTTTTGCTTATTCACTATGTTGACAAATATCCTAAACATCTTAATTATAATACTGATAATGCTTGTTAGCTTATATATATGTCAGAATTTTACAGTTCCTAATTTGCTTAACAACTCAAAATGACACTACAGTATGATCTAAGAGAGATAAGGCTTAAATACCACTAGACTTATTGTATCTGCTTTTAGCCCACCCCCCCTATAACTATAAAAAGTAAATAAATATATCTATTGTTACTGAATAAGTTTCAGATTGTGAAGTTTTTTTCTTATAATGAGTTGAAAAATGACTAAAATTTTTCCATCAAAGTGGACTGCACCAAACTGGGTATGAAAGAGTTATAGGAGTTAACACCTTCTTATTAACAGGAATAGAGCATGATCCATGTAAACTCTGTTTTCATCTGTTTGTATTTTGGCTTGTTATTTTTCATTTGTTGGAAAATACATTTCAACTTATTAATGTAAGCTTTGAATTAAATTTTTTTATATTGCTCCTTTTGTACAAGAAAATGTAAATTTGAAAACTGTTTCTAACCATAGATCATTTATCATTCACTGTTCTTATCCTTCAAATGTCATAAATTATATGTTACAATAATAATATAGATTCATAATTTTTATGTTTCCTTTCGTGCATATGTACAGAAATATGTAATTTTGAAATTATTGTTTGTGATATTTAGTTCTTACAACCCATACAAGGTACTGCATGTAACTGTGCTACTAAATTTCATTGTTTGAGAATTTCCACATCTAAGAGAATGAATATGAACACATTTTTAGTTTTTAAACTTTGCATTACTTGTTAGTTGTTCTGAGCTTACTACATACAACTATAACTGTAACTTCTTGAAGAAGTCATAATATGAAATGTTGAGATAATAAAACATTTATTTGCTGAAAAAAGTTGTTCTATACTCTGTTAAACTTGTGTATGTTACATTATGCATCATACCACATTTATTTTACTCAAGTATATATAATTGTTGCCTTCAAAATGAACAAATAAGTGTTATAAAAGTAGCTCCAAGGGCAGCATTGGACCTGAAGCATTATTCTCATATACTATGATTTACCTCAGTAAGACTTAATACCAAGAACTTGTTGGTTTAAACATGTTCTTAAAAACACAATTTTAGTAGATGTCATAACCAAATTGTAAGACAAAATAAGCAGTTATTTAAAATACTTGTGTTTTTCTATTGCAGATATTATCATCAATGTTGATGGAGTTCGTAAGATTGTTGGCAGTATGTCATACAGCAGTACCTGAATATGATCCAGATATGGAAACTATACACTACCAAGCAGCATCTCCTGGTAACTAAAATAAAGTTTTCTGTTTGAGAAAATACTTTAATATAACTGAGGATCTTACCTGTGAAATTGGTAATACTTGAGTTGTTTGAAATAATGTTTATGAAGCTGTAATTAGGAAAGTAAAATATTAAAGAAATTGGAAGTGATTAAAGCAGTTTTAGTTTACTTAAAGAACTACAAACCATTTAAAAATTGCTGTTATGAGTATTCATAATTAAATGGAGTACACTACAAATAATTAGGGTGCTTATAAAATTATTGTTAATTGTGCGGTACACAGTTTATTATTTGCTTGATTTTTTTGCTGTACAGACCCTTAAAGTAAGGTATTTAGAGTATAAGCATTCTAGATTTAAATTTTATAATTGATACTTTTAGTTGCCTGCTGGTCATACCATTATTTATTTGATTTTAGAATTTGTAGATGCATCTTACTTTACTATTTTCTGTGTAACTTAAAAGTATGAATTTTACTTGAACAATTTTCTTTCTCTGTACAGTATGTTCAATTCATTAGGTTTCTGTGATGACCAATCAAAAGTAACATTCTCAAAAATATAAAAGTTGGGCAGGAAGAGGCTAGTAATTTTACAAGCTTCACATTTTAATTTCATATCTGCATACTTTTTTGAAAATTTTGAGCATGGTATAGTATATATATTAAGAAGTATCCTTTAACTACAAAAGTAACTAATAAAATGATAAGTTGGATTCAACTTTTGTAATATTGTAAAATTACTGTGTAATTTGGTGTTTTCTACTGTTATAAACAAGTATTTCACTAAATATCACATTCAGAGGAACTAAATATTGTTCTGCCTTATGGTATTTAATAGGATTAATTGGAAAGCCAGTTTAACTTATTACTAAAATGCATGAAGAAAAATATGAGTTATTTAATATTAGCCCTAAATGTTTGATTTACTATCACACTAGGAATTGAGTAATTTTTTAAACATCACATTAGGAATTAAATATTTTTTAAAGTAGCTTCAGTGTTTTTTTTTCTTAAAGTTAGTATTGTAGTTGGCATAATATCAGTTTATATTTATACTTTTAAATCAGTCAAACTTAAATTCGATGACGAGGAACCCACTTTGAGACTAATAATGGCTGGAGACGGCTTGAATGGGTAATGAAGAAAAACTTTAATATAAGTTTAACATAACAGCAAATGTACAAAATTCAAACCAAACCAAACCTTAGCTGTGGTTACCACTGATGTAGTTTATATTACCACGTGGCTATTATGTTCAGTTAACACCTTAGCTTATTATGTTGTGTTCCAAAGTGCTCATCTCCCCACCTATAACTCCTCAGCTGACCTCAGATTAGCTTCTTCCCTGCATAGTTTGCCTTTGCAGACTTTTTTCATCAACCACAGTCACCTCTTCAGTAGAAGCATGTCAACAAGAGCTAATTATGGCTGTAGCATTTTCAATTCTTACTTTTGGTAGTCATTATTTTTGGGATAACCAATAACTAATGTATGTCCTCCGGCCTTGCGTCCTTCATCTACTTCTCAGTTAATGTCAGCTTCTAAACTGATTCGTTTTGATCCTAGCATGTGGCAAAATGTAGACATAAGCATGGTGGTTTTTCTTGACCCATTCAGTTGCTTTTCTCTTACAGATGAAGCTCTCATTTGGACTGTTGGGTGTCATCTCAGGTCACTGGTTCCTCTTGTTTTTTTAGGGTTTGACAAATCCTTCAGTCTTGACTTAGTGTTTTTTTCCTTTTCCTTCCAATTCAGTTACATACAAATTTTGAAGCAGGAAGTGTCAAATTACCTTCAGAAAGGAGTAGTCAAATTGTTTTCCCACTTCTATAAGTTTTTACTCCCTTCTCTTTGTGATTCTGAAGAAATCAAAATATTGGAGACCTGTTTCATTTCATCTTTAGTGGAAATACCTCATTTTAGAATGGAATACGAGGTTTTTACAAAATTTTCTTTTTTTGTGGCTATTGGATGATGATGGTAGATATATGGTATGCTTTTCTTTTTATCACTATTCATCTATGATCCTGTCATGTTTTTCTTTTTGCCATTAAGTATAGTTTATTTAGCTTGGCTTTGTTGCCATACATTTGCTGTCACATAGTCTAGTTTTACTTGAATGATTGGCTTATTATGATTCTTTTGTCCATTCAGCCTTTTACACAGTTGGCTATACCTCTTGGGTGGATCATCCACAGCTCCAATTTCCATTTAGTACCAACACAGTATTTGGTAAACTTGCTGTTTTGAATCAAGACAGTTCTAGGTACATTTCAGCTGTCTCCTATAGTATTGCAAGCCTTGAGTCTCCTGTTCATACTTTTCTGTCTTTCATGTCTACTACCAAAGACATCCTTTCTGCTTTTGGGATGATGGCTTATTTTCACAAAGTCATTCCCTTTGGGTGTGCACACATGCACTTCTTTCTTTAGTTTGTTGGCTTCTTCCCAAGGAATGTATTCTTTATTCTTTTGCTCTTCAGAAGCTATGTGAAAGACTAGTTGTTTGGTGATTAATACCTTTGCTGTGTTATTCAACCATGTTCTTACACTCCAATGGTCTCTGTTTCCATATCCAGTAGATGTCCAGAGTTATACATAGGAGAACCTCTTCCTTATGTACCCTCAGGAGTACTAAGCAAGAATATATACTTAAAGTTCAGGGTTCTTATAATCACTCCACCTTGGATAGCCTATACGTGGTTTCTTCTATTATATTGACTTTTTCTTGAGAAACCAGTTCTGTTACCACCAGAGGAACATCTACAGCATCCTCATACATCCATTTTTCATAGCAATATTCAATGTTTACAACTTCATGGCTGGCTGTTTGGTTCTTTGCATAATAAGTCAGATTCTCTCCCAGGGTGACTTGAATGCAAGCCACTGTTGCTTATGTTTTTTTCTGGCTGTCAATCAATATTGTTGGGCTAGCTTATGGAATTAGTGCATTGAACATATCTTGTTTATTACGATTTTCTGAACAAATTGCTTCTTTCTTTATATATTTGTTTCATGGTTGTTGCTTTTCAGCATCATCCATAGTGGTTATAGAGCTACCTTATCTGCCATCTTCAGATGTCATAGAAGCCATCAATTTTTTTTTCCTCCACTGTTCAAAGATTTCTTTCCTGCCTTTGTTTTCAACAATCCCAAGTTCTTCGACATTATTCTAAGCAGGACTTGGATTTAATGTTATGTTTCTTGGCTTGTCCCTCTTTTGAACCCTTTGCAACTTGTTCAATCTCTCATCTTTATATCAAACCATATTTTCCTTATTGTTAACATCAGGCAGAATATGTTCTGATATTTGTTATGTGACAGCTTCTATCAAAAGAGCTGCTAAAATTGTTCATGCTTAGTTGTAATCCATAGGTGAGTTTGCTGTTATCTGCTTAGTTACCCATTTGGATCCACAACTCTGCTGTGCATGGCCATCCAGGTATATATACTCCCCAACCACCCCCTTTTTTTAGCACTTAAAGAAATGTCTGGGGTTAAGGAATCATTATGTTTTCAAAAAAAATCTTAATCTCTCCTGTATAATATGATAGTGTGATTAAATGGATTTGTTGAGTTGGGATTTTTGTATGTTACAAATACCTCTTCGAGTGTCTTGGATAAATTTTTCCTCCTACATTGGTTCTCCATGAAAGGGTGATGCCATCTGGTAATTGATGATGCCTTGAAGGGTACCTTTTCCATTTCTGCATGCACATACTTCAGTAGCATTTGAAAATGGGCAACACCTTACAGTTTTATCTTTAACTTTTCTTAACCTTATTTAATGTTCCCACTGCTTTGTCCAAGATTTATTGAGCTTATCCTTAGGTCTACCTGGGTCTTTTTGAACCTCTCTGGGTGCCCAGTGACTTGGCTAAGATTTTCAGATGAAGTGAATGGGGCTTTAGCCCCAGGAGCATGCTCTGTCATTTGTTACTACTAGGTTTCTCTTCTGGGAATCGTTAGAATAGGTATATGATAATGTATTGTACTCTGATTGTTAGTACACATTATATGATTAAACCTAAGAACCAGGTACATACATATGGCCCATCCTCCTTGATTTATTATTAAGTTTTGTCTAGGGCAATGGTGTACCTTTTTAGATTGTTGGATATACATGACTGTTTAAGTTTAATGCAAGTGTTATGATTTAGAAGGTTTAAGTATAGCAGGAGTGTTAAATTTACTTATTTTTAGAAGCAATAGTTTATTGCAGGTTTGTTTATGTAACTGTGTATGAACTGTACATTGTGTAGTTCACCTGTTGTAAATTGATGATAGTTTTATTATTGTGTTATGTTACCTTTTATCATTGTTTTAATTGAGTATTATTGCATTGTAATATCTTGTAGTGTGTGGAAAGTTCTAGGCCTCAGTCAGGCTATAAATACACATACAAAATTTAGTTTGAGTTAAACAAATTTAGTTAGATAGAGAGATAGATCTAGACTGTTTGATTGTGAGTTTAGTCATAAAGCGTGCATAGTGAAGATTTCTAAAGTGAATTATCACAGATAATATTGTAATAACAGAGTAGAGAAGAAATAATTTGTCTTGTCAATTGTGTTCTGAAATAACTGAACCAACCTTTGACTTTGATGAAAAAGAGAGAATTATTTAAAGTTTTTGATACAACTGTAGTAACCAACAGTGTAACGTAAGTGAAATGATCACCGATTGTATTGTAATAAAAGAGCAGAGAAGAATAGTTCATCTTGTTCTAAAGTATCTGAACCAGCCTGTGTGGACTTTGACAAAAAGAAACCTTTATTTAAAGCTCTGGATACAACTGTGGTTAATAATTGTGTGATGAAAATTTGTACATACTTTTGGCTTGTTTTAATATATTATTTTAAATCAAGTGGACTGTGTGCTGTTTGTTAATTGTTGAAATTTGTCACCAAAAAGTCACAGACACCTACTGTAAAGAATCCGGCCAATACATATACCTAAAAACCTGACATAGATGGATGCTTTTCGTTCTGATTGTCCTCTTTTTGGTCCAGTTTCTTATGACACTTATCTGCTCCACTTGGTTCTTCCATGAATCCAGTTCATTGACTTTCACTCTGGTTCGTGGATTCTACTCAAACTCTGCTTGACCACATTTCATTTATTGTTGTCTAGGTTGTTATCTTCCTGCCAAAGAACCAGTTTTTGGTGAACAAGTGGTCTTTAGGACTATCATTATGGGTATTCTGACTTTTAATATTTCAGAGGCATGTCTACCTGATAAGAATTTTACATTTTTATAAATAAAATAAATTTTTAACAGATACAATACATTACTACCAACCTCCTAGTAACTAGAATGTATGTGATTTTCCATCACAACTGCAACTAAAAAACTTGGATTATGGTAGATAAGAAGAACTTATGTACATCCTCCTGATGCATGTGCAAAAAGTCACATGTAATTAGAAAAATTGAAAACTATGGATAGGTCGAAACATACTCTGCATTATGTGAAGGACATTCAGAATCTAAAATGACAAGCTTGTTGGCAGTTTGAGAGCAAACTCAATAAGGGAAAGCTTTTAATATTTCAGAGGTGAGTACCTGTTTGAAATTCATTTTAATTATAAAAAATTAAAAATAGGAATAATAAATAAAAATTAACTTGGATCAAAATTCAAGAAGAAGAAAAATTCATTTGTGAAAGCTCATTTCACATGTGATGTGGGTGATACTCAAGGACCACACCATAGCAGCTCTCTTCATTTTGGAGCATTGCTGCTTAATAAATATTGTTTCTCCATAAATATGTGGATCTGTTGCTTTTTGATTCAGTATCTTTAGTGCTTGTTATGTTATATGAACAATTTTAAAGAATGATGATTAAGACACAACAATAATAAAAAATAAATATATTTGAATTTCTTTTAGGTGAAACGTATTGTACAAATTCATATGGTTTACTTGCTGTAGAGAGATTTTTAAGTATCAGTAATAGGAAAAAAGGTATTTGTTATAACACATTGCACATGGAGCTATATGTAGAACATGTATACCAAAAAATATAAGACAAAAACTTTGGTTGAGAAAGATGCATTACAGAAAGTAACATTGTGTTTTTTTTCAACCATTAGATGAAAGTGCACTAGTTAGAGCAGCCAGTGACTTGGGTTTTGTCTTTACCACAAGGACACCTGAATATATAATTGTTAATACAGTAAGTATTATATATATACTTATACAAGTCTCCAAAAGAATAATTTGGTATTGTAGTTCTAATAGAAATACTTTAACAAAAAAGGTGAGAAGTTCATTGGTCAGAGTTATGTGTTTATCATACTGCATATTGCTGTCTTTTAATCGTATGTTTTTTTGTGTTCCATTAAATTAGGATGATAAAACTTCTGTATCAAGTAAGTGAACAAAAAACTGTCATACATTATTTATATAGCCAGACTCCATGAATAAGAGGAAAGCACAACATAGCATGTAGATGTGGAAGCCAGTGATACGACACTGAAGAAGCAAGTGAAATCAGTTTCTTTACTTTCCTTTTATGGAAGTTTGATGAAATATGTACAAAGACTATAAATAACACAACATATTGCTAAATGCAACTGTTACATTTGGTTTTGAAAAGTGGATAAAGTAAATATACAATAATTTTTCTTACAGGCATTTGATCTCTAGTCTGCCTGGGTTACACAATATAATTATTGAAGCATACATAAATATTACATACTTTACTCTCCTGTAATATATATATTTTATACCTACAAATAATTTTAAGTTTTAAATTGGAATTCTAAAACGAATTGAAATTGTATGCTAAATTTATCCTTAGGAGTGACAAGGTCCAGTCATGGGAAATGTTTAATGTTTCATAGGATAGTTGCATGGTGTTTTAACTTGTGTATAGAGGACTTCTACATGAATGTTACAGGGAAGAAAGATGTTTTTGGGTTTTTAGAATCCAATTTTTTAATTTGCAAAGAGAAAATGCATTGGGAACACAGTTTTAGTATTTTCAGGCAGGTTTATTTCTAGCTTGAAAGAGTCAAAAGTAGAAAGAAGAAAACTCGGTGATGCCTGTACTGGTGAAACCACAGTAGAATAAATGAAATATTTGTGAAATATACAATTTTCCTCAATTATTTAAGAAGAAAACTGTTTTTGTAGTATTTGTTAAGTATCTTTGCTACTGTTTTGTATGCCTTAGAATTTTTGCTGAGTAGATCATGCATTGTTGAAATGGTTGACGAATTTTTTACTGTAGAAAGAAGAAAACTTGTGAAACCACAGTAGAATAAATGAAATATTTGTGAAATATACAATTTTCCTCAATTATTTAAGAAAAAAACTGTTTTTGTAGTATTTGTTAAGTTTCTTTGCTACTGTTTTGTATGGCTTAGAATTTTTGCTGAGTAGATCATACATTGTTGAAATGGTTGATGAACTTTTGAGAACCAGAAATTGTGGTTACATATTGGATCACATAATTGCAGGAGTACAATTTCACTGTACAACAGATTATAGTTCTTCTGTAGTAGAATGTCTGACTAATGGACATAATGCTACCACAAAAACTAAAGTCTTAGACAGACATCACAAGAAACCATGCAAACATTGAAGATTTCACTGATGGATAGATGCTGAATACAATGAAAGAAAAGCTTTGAGAAGAGCAGTTGATGCACTCAGACCTAACCTAGGTGATACTTGTTATGCATCTATCACAGATGAATGAACATAGAAGCATGTAACCTCTGACAGTTGTTTGAAATTAGAGGTACCCTGACCATTTGTACTCTATATGACAACCATGCATCTTGACAATAGCCCTGTAGCATAGTTTCCATTCCAAAAGGCTCATAGTGAAGCTGTCATGTCCAGAGCACACCACTCCTTTTGTGCTTACCATAATCCTTCTACTGCACAAAATTGGTGTTTTCCCAGTGCTTGTTTTGAATAGTCCAATCACACAGAATACAATAGTTGCTGTATCCAGTGACTTCATTGTTATGTCTTTGTATGCAATAGCACAATTGGCCATTTCTTCTCCAGCTGCTTGAAGTATGCAACAATTGAAGAGAGGTATGACTGGAAGCTTTATCTTAGTGAATCCATATTCTCTTGGCCTTATTTCCATACATGTAGATCTTTCTTCATTATGTTGCACTCTGTTGCCTGGAGTGCATAGATAACTTTTGATATTGACTTTTGTATTCGTGGATTCTTGCCTGTTACGAGGTGACACACATTGTCTACTATGGCTTAGATGTGACTTGTTGCAAGTCTCTTTCTGGATGGTTCTGGTGCCTTAAGTTGATCCATATTTCTTTGTTTCTCAGTGTCATGAAGTAGAAAGATACTTCTGATCTGAGAATATCATTATGTTGTGAGTGCATGAAGACTTTGCATCAGAAAAATCTGTAACATAACTTTTGTTAAAGTGATCAGTTTCAGTAGTACCACATTAGCCAGGAAATACCAAATAGTGTCAAAATGTAGTCCTTATACAGTTTGTTCCATTATGACTTTATATGAGCTGTGGTTATCTCTTGATTTGCTGACTTGAATATTCAAAATTGTTTTAATATAACATACTCAACCTTCTGTAGTAGGGTCTTCATTCCAGATAATAGCTTTGGATATCACAAGACTCCTCTCTGAAACTGAACATGATTATCTATATATATACTGGTAAAAATCAGTTAATTTACTAAATGAGTTAAAGTATATTCACACTCCATTACATTGGCTCAAACAGTTAAGCTCCACACTGATCAAGGAGAAAACTTTTAACATTTGGCTGTTGTGTAAGATACAGTTGTAGTCAGTCTGATGGTTTGACTGAGCAACTTGTCTATACTGTACAGTGTAGGCTTTGTAAGTGTGTGAGCTTGGATTGAACTTATTGGGATGATCACTTGCTATATGTTATTATGGTATATCAGTGGTATTACATAATAGAGTAGTAGTCCATTGGCTTATGTTAACATTCATATGTGAAGTTATGCTCAAAGTTGATCACATGCATAGCATTCCTTCCACCAGCTGCAAAGTTGCTAGAATGTCTGTAAAAATGCATGAAGTGGTTGCAGTCTGCCTTAATTGATACATGAGTTGGCATCTCAGCAGATGGAAAAAGCAGTTGAGAGTGTACATCAAGATGGTGAAAGAACATCAGTTTGAGAGACAGCTTTCAGTGTTTAAGATAGTCGATTGATTGAGAAATTAAGGGCTTAAAAGGAGTAGCAACCTTTACTTTTTGACCTACAAGAATTTGGACAGCTAATGTTAGTAGACATGCTGCCTGGAACACCAACAATATGTGTGTGACTGGATATGATCAGTAGGATTTCAAAAACATTTGAAAGGTGAAAGTAACTTGTGACCCTTACTATTTAAGCTGTCTGGTAAAATTTCACAATGAAGTATTTGCATAATAGTTTGCATTATTCAAACAGTTTTAATTTGTGGAAATAGTGCATGGAGATTGCTTAAGAACCTACAGTGTCAACAGCTCACAAGCTGCTGACAATCTGAGGTATACTATGTGCACTGAACAAATGTTCGTCACTTTTTCTTTTTTATTATAGTTTAATTTTTTCTTGGTAAGATCAACATAACTTCAACACTTGAGTGTGTATATGTATGTGGTATTAAGGTACACTGATGTCTTACAGATAATTTTAAAAGTATCCACAAAATGCATATCCAGCAAGTTAATATTAACTTCTGATCAGAGCTAGCTATGTACTTAGAGCTAAACTAAAAATCAACCTGGCAATCAGTATTGGTACTGCAGAGAATTGTTTCAAACTTTAACAGCAAAGGAAAGAAAAGCACATGCAAATGAACAAATAAAGCAAAGTCTTTTGTATCAAGTAATTTATTTGGACTATCACTATGTTATTTAGTGTTTGTTTAGTTTTTAGTACACAAGCTTTCAGCTTAATTACCTGAGTCTTCTACAGGTAAGCATTTTATTTTATTTTTTTTAAGTTTTTAGTGTTGACTGAAGGATGGAAACAATTTTAAATGAAGACAACAAACAACTTCAGATACTGTTGATTAGAATAAAAAAATCCGAAATTGTTTGTCATCTTCATTAAAAATGTTTAGTAAGCAACAACAAAAACAAGAATGTGCCCTCTTTATCTTTACAATAAGTCTGAAGCCTAATAAGCTAAAATGAAATAATAGTACTAGTTAAAGTGTTGCAAGTCATATTGTTATTGTGACTCATTAACAGAATGTTAGAAAGACATGATCAAAAGTAAAAATAAATAACGTAAATAAAATGAAAGAGAGACAAAGAAGAATGTTAGGTTAGTTTTCTTACAGCACCAGAGTAAATGCAATGGCTTCATTCCTTTAATCAAAGGTAGCTAACAAATGTGAAGAGAGAATCCATGATTTTGGCTAATATCTGTAGGAGAACCATATTCATTCACTGCTATTCCAGTGGCTTCTAGATTTTTTCTTTTTTTTAGCATCACAGTCCTTGGCAATCATTTTCATATTCTTAAGGTCAGTGTTGTGTTTATTTTTCTGTGGGGTGTAATACAATAGCTGAAGTATCTCTTTTATGATGCCTCTCTGGTTTTCATTCATTTGGATGTTAAAAGGGTATTTGGTCTCTCCATTGTGCTATTTTTACATTCACACGATACATTATAGACAGTGTTTTTTGTAGAGAAGTCAAAAGCTGCAACTTAGTTTTAGTTAAGATATTGCAGAAGTTAGTTGGTATCTTGAACACAGTTTGAATGTTTAAAGTATTCATTATCCTTTTTATTTTTTTCTACAAGTTCTGGAAAGTAGTGAAATTAAATCCAAAATTATTTTCTGTTTATCAGACTGGCTTACTTCTATTCTGTAGTAGCTACATTGCAGTGAAATAGAAAGAAACAGAACTTTATAAAATAGTGTCCTGTGTTTCATGAACTAATTTCAAGAAACCCATGTATTTGCATATTATTACTATTACTAGTTGATCAGTTAACACTGATTGAGGGTTTAAAATGCTTCTTATATCATGACATCAGTCTTTCGTGTTTGAAAAATGTATGAGGACCGTAAACAGCTCCTGCCAAACAGTCCAAAGGGGCTGTTAGTGGACTGATAATGTATCTTGGGTTTTGTGTAGAAAACTGGACAATAAAAGTTAATTTGTATTGACATAATAGTGCTACTTTTCTATCAAGTGAATCTGTGGTCTCATTTGAAGAGCAGAGTAAGGGTAAGGAGCAACTATAAGGCCTGATACATTAATTTGATGAATAATCAAACAAAGTGACAATCATTAAAATATTTATGTCCAGTAAAAGTGGTAAAAGTATAATGTGATAATCTCCTTAAAGTCTAACTAATAACATCTTGACCAGAATCATTTGGTAATTACTCTTACTTAACACTTGCCATGAGCAGATCAAAGTTTGCATGTCACTAATTTTTAGAGTTACATTCAAAATTTAATTAAACTACTTTATTTTCATGGTATACAAATATATTAAGCATCAAAATCTAGCTAATAAGCCAATTTTTAGTACTGTATAAGTTTTAAGCTCTTTGTTTTATAAGGAAATATTAAAACAAATTCTTTGTGACATTTACTCTCTAGGTCTTCCTTCTTCTCTAATTTATATACCAGTTTATATACAGTTTAATTACTTTTATAACAATAAGTAAAGTACATACCTAAATCTTCTTTTTTTGCTGTTGACTGTTGAAGATACTTTACTCTAATTTTTTTATTCTTCAATTTTGTTTAGTTACAGAGCTATGGATTAGAAAATCAGGCCTCTCCTGTCACACCTACCTGTCATATCCTCTTTTTCACAATTATTTGATAGTTCTCTCTTACATTTCATTATACATTACCTTGGGAAAGTTAACAACTAGCTTGGATGAATTTGTAATGGTTCTTGTCACACAGTTAGAAAGCTAGAAAAATTTTAAGTTAGGCAAATTTGTCCCCTTTTTGCATTTTATTAGTCTATATTCTTTGTTGCATTATTTAATTAAATAAAAATTATTAAGTGCATTACTATAAAAAATCAGGCTTAACTGTCCTTGACAATCAAGTGCAAGAAAAAAGAAGATTGGGTAAGTACTTTATTTCTTGTTTTTCATATTTATTCCTTAATTATTATTATAAAAGTAACTAAAATCTACAAATATGGATCTTTTTAAGTTATTTAAGACTAGATTAGTAAAATACGTAATAATAATAATAATAATAATAACACAATTAAAATTGTTCACAAGGCACGCATGTGAGGAATTCGTGGGTAACGTAATTTGATACCGTAATGTGAGCTACACGTTCCCCGAGTGATTTACAACTTATAATGGCACAGAAAGTAGTTAAACATGGTTCCAAGGGCAATAAAACAATAAAATTTAGTTATAAATAGATGTATACAGTTATGAACTTAGAACTACTTGGGATAAACGAATGTAGTTTCATGTTACAAGTTCAGTAAAACAATTTTTAATAGTTAATGATTTTTTTATCTGAAACTTTTCTTGTGAATGTGTATGGTGTTTGCTTTCTTCAGTTTATTACCATGAATCATTGATGCTACAAGTGTTTCTTGTATTGCACTCAGTTTGTGCATATTTATTTTGTTTCATAGATATAGGTTAGTTTCCATAAGTTCTGTAGTGTTTTCATAGGTTTTTACATTTCAAAGCATGATGAAAAAGCTGGTATAATTAAGAAAGCATTTCTTTTTATATACCAAAACAGACATAAATGTACAAATTTATTGATATTGTTGAGTCACCTTTAACAGCTCTTCTTTTTGAATATATGTAACTAATTTTTCATTCTTTAAAAACAATGTTTATGGCATGTTTGAAAGAACTGTCAGATATGTAAAAGGTGTAGAAAAGGTTTACTTTTATTAATTATAATGTATATTTATGTATAGCGTAGAATATTTTCTTTATTTCACCATTTTGTAGTGTTGAACTTTATGTTATTCCATTTTGAGGATTTATTTATTACAAGATTTGTTTAAATTATTTAATTTATACCATATATTTTGTATATAAATCATTATCTTAAAATGGTTTTAATACAAAATCTATTTTGTATTTTACAATTTTTCAGTTGGGAAAGGAGGAGAAATATGAAATTCTGAATGTGCTAGAATTTACGAGGTAAGACATGCACCAGAACAGACCAAAAGTTAGTGTGTAAAGTTTTTAAAATATTGATGAAAATATAAAGTAAATATACTGAAAATAAGTAAATGTGTATTTATTTGCATTTACACACATACAAAAACTACATATGACAGGTTATTTTCTTACATCCAAGTTTGAAAGTATGAATGACTAAATTAAAAAACAAGTGAAGCATGTAATTCAAAGACAAATGCATAAAACTGCTAAACTGTGTGATGTACTAACAGATTTTTTTATGTATATGGTAATATAACTTATTACATTAATTGTTACTGAAATATGAGACCTGCATAGCTATGGGAAAAAAGGACAGTATTGCAGTAATATACTATTAGCACTGAAGCAGAGAAATAGTCGAAATTATGCAGAAATATTGTTTTGTTTGTTCTTTTACTACTGACTTGGTGGATTACACTTACCACATGACCCCAAAATTACCATCATAACTTACATACTATAATTTTTAATGTGTTTTGCATATCTGCAATTTTATGTTAGATACCTGCACTTGTGGAATTCTTTTTCTCCTTCCTTATATAGTTGATACAACATTTGAAGTGAAGTCTGATTTAAATGTGTATTTGATTAAGTTGATACTTTTGTAGATTTTAATAAGTTTTATTTTAGAGGTGGATTTATTTTTCTAGATAGAAAATTGTTATATACGTAATTTAAAAGGCTGATAATACAGTAATTGCTGAAACAAATATTTGCAGATTCATATGAATCTTTTAAATCTGAACACAAAACATTTTAGGAAGCTTATTACCATAAATATATAGGAATAAATTATTTATTTCGTGAAAGTTTTATTAGTTACACTTACAAGTTGCATTATGAGGTGAAGAGAATATATATGTCATGAAGAGTTTGATATATCTGTGAATCAATACATTATGCTTTAACTATTTTTTGTACTAACACTTATAATTTAAATTAAGCATGTTTGTGTTTGATGTTGAAAAGTACAAAAATTTTTTTTTAATAATATTTACTTGAATTTTGTCTTTGAAAATTTAATCATGTTCTTAAACATTATGTGTGTATTTCAGCTCTCGTAAAAGAATGTCTGTGATAGTAAGAACTCCTAGTGGAAAAATCCGTCTCTACTGTAAAGGAGCTGTAAGTTTAAAATCATAATCTGACTTCATTGAAATTTTTAGTAGAATTATCAGTAATATTGTTTCTTTAGGGTTTTAGAGAATTCAGAAACTCATATAAAAGGTGTCATAAAATTTCATAACTAAGATTCAGAAGACATGCTTGTAAAGAAAAAAGAAATTCAACAAATTATCACCATACTACTTCAAAAAGGTTGGTTATGATGAGGAATTGCTATTCCTGTTTTAATAAAGCTGCTTGTGCTTTAGAAGTTACTTTTTAATAGGTTTTTAGTTAAGATAGTCTTGCCTCATCAAAAAATTTTAACTTTTAAAGAAACTTCTTCCAACTTTCAAGGAACCTTTTGAACAAGTTAAACTCCTTGTGTGACCAATATCACTTCAATATGAAAAGGAAAAAAAAAAATATTTAGGTCACTAAACATCATATTTATTTTTGTTTCTTATTCTGTATGAAAGAAAACTTTAGGGTACATGTATTCTAAAGATCATACAAAATCCACAGTACTTGTTTTATTTGCCCAAATTTGGTTAAGTATCAAATCATGGGAAATAGCTGTACATAAATTTGGGTCAAGAACCATACAGTACAGACAAAAAGCGTTGTCCCATTGCACATGACGATATATATATATATTTAATTTTGGACATGTTCACAAGTCCTTTCCTCAGGTTTGTCAAAACAATTTAGTTCTAGAAGTTCTAGGTGCAGATACATATAAACAGTTATATTTTAAACAGTTTACAGCTGCATGATTGTAAATGCAGTCTGAAATCTTTTCATTTCCAGATACTAATGCTGATCAAAACAGTTGCTTTTATGGGCCTCCTATAGGTATTGAGTTAAATATAGCACATTACAAGTGTTTAAGAAGTTATAAAGCTATTACTACTGTTATAAATGTCCTCTTCAGTAGAAATTGGTCATTTTACAAGCATATATTAATAACTTACTTAATTAATTATTTAGAAAATGATATTCAACTGATAATCAGGAATTTGTCAAGATCTTCAAAACCTGCAGTGTTGTTTTTTTCATTTTCTTATAAGATCATTATTTTCAAACAACTGTGAAGTTCATTAGCATCAGAAACTGTGGAATATAAAAGAAAATTAAGCCTTTTAGCTTTTAACTTTTTCTTTTTCAATCTTTTTGGCACTTTCATTATTAAATTTTTCTCATTCTAAAATTAATTTGTCACCCTTATTTATACATTTTTGAACCCTACTTGTATTTAGAATGTTTGTAAATGTTAAATGATAATAATAATAAGTAAATCTTAACAAAAACTGATTGTTAATTTTTGACAATAAATGATTACTTTTTATCAGCATTAAAATTCAAAGCTAAAGAAAGCTAGAGATGAAAAAAATTATTACTTACAAGAGTACATAAAATTGTGTTAATAATTATATGTGTGTGTTTGTAAACAATGAAAAAACCTCCTAAAACACAGACTAATATAAAATTAATGTTCATGGATGAACTGAAAAGGGGTAAAGAAAAGGTTTCAAACCTTCTAAAACTTGCATTGTGGTTCATTTCATTATATAGTATGGTTATTAAAACACACATATGTCTCATCCCTTACAGCTGTATGTTCATATAATTGTACTGTAAACAGAAGAATTTATCATGAGACTGGAATTAAACTCTACTTTTCATTAGTGTTCATCTAATATTAATATGTTCTCATCCTACTCATGAGTGGTCCATGTTTTCTGTCTTATGGCCAGTGGTGTAGTGGTTTTTTTGTTTACTATAGCAGTCATGTTATTATTGTATATGTTACTGGAAGGGAGTGTTTGTATTTGTTCCTTTTGCTTGGGATATTAGTATTCTTCTTTTTCTTTGGTCTTACATTATTATGAATGCCTGTTTCTACTTTTAATGTATATGACTGTTTTGTAATTTTTGTGCAATGTCTTGCAACATTATTAATGCTTTTGCTACTTTTTATTATCATTCTGTTTTCACCAAAATGTCACTTATGACTATCATCTATAAAATTGTATCACTACTTTTTTATCCAGTTTTAGGAAACTGGTGATCACCATGACTTTTTTTTAAAAAGTAACAAAATAAAGTAGTAGGCAAAGATAAAATGGGGAAATAATAAGTGTCTTTACTGACCAAGATACACACTCAAAACTTTTACTGGTAGTCTTTCAATTAAAACTCTTTAATTACAATTGTAACAAGAATTAGTTGGTTAGTTTATGTTAAACTATGGAAAGATAATAAATGTGTAAAAATGTCTGGGATTAAATGTTTTACAGGATGAGTATAATGTACTTAGTAAGTATAAAAGATAAAGCTAAAAGAAAAAGATTCGTTGATAAATGAATTACAGTACTGTTGTGAATAGCAACAAATTTACATATGTTTTCCAGTAGACTGCATTGAACTATTATTGAAAAGAAGTGTCAGTTGTAGTTTATTCTGTTTTGTTGTCTATAACTACATGTATTAAGATTAGTTTTATAAAATTATAACAATTTATTACATAGTTCTAGTTAATATTTATTTTTATTCATACTTGGTTATATATAATTGTGGTATAGTAAAATACATCAAAAATCAAGTGGGAAGCTGTAGGATATTAATCTTTTTTTATGTGTGTGTGTGTCATTTGTATTGGCATCAGACCAGAAATGTTTGGAAAATTATTTTTTATGATAATAGAACACATGATCTTAAAACACATGTATAATGTATCTCATTTTTCAGGCTGGTTTTGGCTTAGTGGTTAGTGTTCCAGACTGTAAATCATGGGGTCCATGGTTTGCATCCTGTTGCCACGAAATCATGGCTTCAAACAATTGGACTGTTGATGTTTTATATAAAACTGATGGTCAAATCCCATTACCACTATTCATTCAGACTAGCTAACGAGTTGGTGGTGGATGCTGTTAATTAGCTGCCTTCATTTTAGTATAGCAGTTCAAAATTAGGGATGGCTGGTACAGATACCCCTTGTGTAACTTTACATAGATATACAAAATAAACTTATCTGTTACAGCTGTTTTGATTTTTTGCTCTTATGCCTAATGAAGAAAACCTGTTGTCTTTGAAAATTAGGATAACTTTTTTCATTTACATTTGACTCTTTATTTATGTATTTTCTTTTGTTGAGTTACTGTGGATGTATAGAACACAATTTTGTTGGATTTCTCTGGATAAATAATTATTTCAGATTTTAAGTTTTAATATATAGTTCTTACATTATCTTGTAGGTTGTTGTGTGTATGAATTTACAGAAAATGCCCGTGGACCTGATTTAGTTTGGAGGGAAATGGAATACATTACCATTCTTTTTAAAAGGAAATTTATACCAGTTGTATCTTTTAAGTTATTCTTAACTGCAGAATGCTGAGGTATCAAAAATGTGATTGTACATTGCTTTTTTTTGTGGAGATTTATTATTGCATATGACAGGCTGGAAATTTGTTATTCAATGACAATATACTTGGATTTTTGAAATATTATCATGTATTTAAAGTCTACTGGATCATGTAGGAAATAATCTTCTGATCTCCTGACCAAAAAGACCACCAACACCTACTGAAAAATTCATTGATTTGTAGTAATAAATATTTAATTTCCAATATTGTTGATACCACATGATTTCTGCAGCCAATTATCAACTTTATTTTTTGTTTGAGAGGTATTAATTTATGTAAAGTGTTAATATTTTTGTAATTAATATTGCTTTCTGTGATTATTCAACTTGCATTTTATTAATACATTTCTTTAAAATTGTGACAAAGTCAAATCTTGACAGTGTTTTACCAGCCAATTTAATGCTTATGTTAGATACAGTTGCTATAAGTACACAACTCACAAAAATTAATGGATGGTGAGGCTCTGATATGTTTTTTCAAAGTTTGAAGAAAAAACATAGGCAAACAATACCTAACCAGTTGAAAAAAGTTACAAATAAAAAAGCAAAGTGAAATAAAAATGTCAATATTTGGCTGCACAAATATCAAAGAAATAATAAGTTATTAAGATGAACAAACTTTAAAAATGAGTCTTCAGTAGCTGGTAGGTTCACATCTATGACTTCTCTGCACCTGTTCCCCATACTGCTGATAACATTTTGGATGACTTGGTAGGGCAGTACAGTCTGCTGCAACTCTGACCTCCTGGACAGTTGAAGGAGAAGGATGTCTGTTCTCCCAAGCAGGTCTCACACATGTTCAATTAAATTTAGGTCCAGTACCTCTATTCCTTCATACTTGATATGTTAATATCAAGAGGATTCTATGAATTTGACTTTTGTTTTTGGGTTGGATAACATTGTTATTTGATACAGTGTGTATATGATTGTGTTTTTTTTTGTGTTTGAAAAGACCTGCCATCTCTGTGGTTTTATAGAAAAGGTCTTGGCCCTTGCAGAATAAATGTCTTAGTCTTGTGAACTATGCTTTAAGAATGACATCCTTGGTTTTGTAGGGATGGAAAGACTGTCTGTATTTTTGTAGTGTACAGTGGTTTGAAGTCAGTCACTTGATATATGATATCAATGTCAAGAAATTAGGCTTTTTCATTGGAGATTTGGTGGTATTTTCTTCAACTTCTTTATTTTTTTTACATTGACATTTTAGGTGTTGTTACATGTACCAAAGTTGAAATGGAGCATTTCATTGACTTTATCCAACAAATTCATCCAGCTCTTAAATACACATATCAAATATCTGATCCAAGTGCCTCATTTTCCTGTTTTATGACAAGTTTTTCAGTTTCTTGCAAATTTTAATACTGTTCACAAAAAAAAAAAAGATCAATATTTTTTTTCTAAAACAGTATTTTGTTAACATGTTCCACATAAAACATGAGTAATTTGAACCTCCGTATTTTATAACATTTTAAGGATCTTTATTAGCCTAGTTTCTGGCTGAAGAAAGGAGTCTTCTAGAAACGTTAAACAAAATAAAACAAAACAAAGATTTTATTTAGACATTTTAATTTATCCTTTATTATGTTTTATCCTAATTGAAACCAAAGTTTATTTCCAATATTTTTGGGTAGAAGAATTTCACCCCTGGTTGTTTGCTTCCATAAAAGAATAAAAAGTTATTTCTTTAATTTATTCAACTATAACATACATGGGGTAAGAGCATGTAAGACAGTAACCCAGGAATATTTGAAGCAAGAAACCTGTGATTTGAAGTTTGTTTCTGCTATTTTTGTTCATCATGTTCTTCACACAAAACAGTGTTGATACAGTCTTACTCTTAATATTTTTTGTGTTAGTACAGTTTATTTGCATTGTGTGTTACCCATTAGACACAGACACATACAAAATAATGTAATTCAATTTGATGAGCAGAAGTAGTAACTACTATTTTTATTATATTAAAAGGTGTAGAACTGAAATTAATGTAAATTCAGAATATACTTTTGTGAAAATTTATATTATAATTTTATATTTTTTGCTAGTATGTTATGAACATTGACTGACATCAGTGTAAAATAGACTTTTATCTTTATGATAGGATACAGTCATATATGAAAGGCTTGGTGAACAGCATCAGCAGTATAAGGACATTACTCTTCGTCATCTTGAGGAGTTTGCTACAGAAGGTATGAATGTAATGTGTTTTATTAAATGTTTATTCTGAGAAGACTTATAAAAGGAGTTTATCAACTTAAAGTACAAATTAAACCTTTTCAGGACATCCTTTTAAAACATGCATATCTATCCTCATGAACATTTTAGTACCTTTAAGAAAATTTAACTGATCTCACTTTTTTTTACAGTTATCATTTTAAAAATATATAACAGCAAAATCTTTCTGATTAGTTCTGACACCATTATTTATGACATTGTGATGATTTACATGAGTTAACTGGCAACAACAGTGGTGCTGTTTTTGCTATATATTTTTAACTTGTCATTGCAGATTTGTTGCAGTTAGAAACTTCATATTTTCTTTTTCTGAGACATTTAAAATACTTAAACCATATTCAACAGTCCAGTCATTTAATATTTGTAAATTCTATAACACTTTATTATGTACATTTAAATTTGAATTTACTGGATTATTTCATAAAGTTCTGTCACATATTAGAATTAGTTTGTTTTTGCAAAGTTCTTAGTACTGCAGTAAACAGTGTGATTGTAAACTTTTCTTATGTGTAAGGTGTTGACATCTAACTTGATGCTTTTGAATGCTTAAAGAAAAGCAAAATTATTAAAATATAGAATTATCCAAGAAAGATACAATAAAAGTGGAGCCAAATTATAGGCAAACACAGCTGAGACTAGCTATGCCCAATAGGGTGGTCCACGTATATATGGTAAAAAAATGAAAAGGTATAAATGAGAGCTACTGATGCATTTTTTCATTCCATATATGGAGACAGACCTTAGACTAAATTTTGAACTTAATGCATCAATATTTAAGGGTGGCACAAATTTGAAGAAATTTGCCACAAGTTTACTTCTCCAGTTAATTTTCTAATTACCCTTTGTTTATCGGTTGGGAAATGATACTGTTGCATGATCTTCTAAGTTTGTTATATTATTATATACAGTATATTAGAATTCATTATAACTGGGTCATGTACCACACAGTTTCTAGATTTAAGAGGTGGCAATCCAACATCATGCCAGATGACATCACAGTTTGTCAGAGAGAGAGGTATTGCTTTGATTCAAGCATTTAACTCTTCTTATCACTAAGGATGAAGATCAAAAGCAATACCTTCTCCGCACATTTAAACTACACCAAAAGACAATTCTGAACCCCAGAAAGGAAAACTTGATGTCATAATTGTTATAATAAATTGTTGTATTATTATTATAGTTATATGCTATTCAGATATGCAGGACACTATTAACCCATCACCCTTTGCATCGTGAAGGCAAAATCACATTTGTGAATTGAAAAAATATAGAGAACTTATCTTTTATTGGATTTCAGATTTTATTTTTGTAAATAGTGGCATAACATTCAATTATTTGTACAAAATTGTATTATTTAATGAAGTTTAAAGAGGAATTTAATGAAAAAAATCCTAAAATACATTTGAGACTGTAAATAAGTGCCTTCTAAGAAGAAAATTTTTTTTCAAAATTAAAAAAAAAAATTTCCCTTCCACTTCAGCACTAGTCCTGTCATCTATGATTGGTATCTAAACCTTTTTCCAGTCTGTTTTCTGTATAAAACAACATCTGGGTGTGTTAAGCCTCAGTTGTAAAACTTTTAGCCAATCCTAGTCGAAGGTATCAATTTCAGTACCATGTAATTGCAATCACTGTATTTCACGTTTTACAAATCATAGGATGATAAGGAAAGCACGTGACGAAACGTTGTTCTCTGGATTTTACAATATGAATGTGGGTGGTGCTTATTATAGTAACTACCATTTTATGTTGAGGTTGTATTTAGTATTGGCCAATAGTGCTTTTCTATAAGCATTAGAAAACTTGCTTCTGGATGTATGTGACTTTTATTATTTTTATGTAGTAGCTTAAGTCGTGCTGCATCGTATATCTATTTATATTAGTCATTGTATTGAAAAATGAACTCAAAATAGATATATTTTTTTGGAAAGAAGTTGATCCACGATTGTTAGGGTTAAGAGTTATCAAGTGGCGAGTGCAAGGTCTTTACATGAATTAGGCTTAGCATTTTGAACTGAAAGAGTTTGTGATTTTTTATATTATTTTCCATTTAAATTTGTAGTTTTAAGTTCAATAATTTTGCGTAATTTTATATTCAGTTCATAATAATAATATGATTCAGTATTTAGAATGATAAACTTGTGTGATTTGTATGTAATACTACTAGTACAAGTACCACATAAGAATTTTATATTTTTCCTTTTTGCAATCCTTTCTTTGTAGTAAGACCCACACTTCTGTTGTTACTTGTCAATGGTTCAAAACTCAGTATACAAGTGACAACAATAAAACCCAAATGTTGGTTGTGAAACAGACTAAATACATTTGTCTCAGTAATACAGGGAAGCTATGACATTCTCACAGTTGGGGTCTCAATACACTGAAGAGCTTAAGTTTCAAATTCCAACATAAATCTTGGCTGTAATGAGAGAAATGTGACCAGGACAAATCTTTTAAGTGCTGTAAAGTAATTTTCTTTGTAATTTATGGTGTCTGTATCATTTGGTAATCTCTTCTAACAGGATGTATCAAGTAACTAGGGGTCAGGCGGTGTTATTCAAACCACCTGTACTGTAAAATATTACATATATTCGCTAGTAGTGGCATTTAGTTTTGTCTGTATAGTGAAACAACATACATGGACATATGTTGAAATAAACTTGTTTGAAAGTTCAAAGAAATGGTATTCAAGTACTGAAAAATTTCTTATTATCATATCTACAGTAATGTTGAAATGCGCCTGTGCTGGACTGAAGAAGAGTGACCACCAAAAGGCATGATAGTTTACGGCAAATGTACAAAGTTCACGCTGCTAACCTCACGATTTATTTGGCACAATAAACAAAAGTATAGCTGCAATGAAACATAAACATAAACTTGAAATAAAAATAAGTTTATGAAACAAAATTAAAATGTTTTTTATGTACATATATAAACATGAAATCCTAGTTGAAAATAAAAATACTCTTTTATTGTTTAGGTTTATTTACAAATATTATTGTTGGGTCTTGTATATTACTTGAAACCATAAGGAAAGTATGTGATTATTACAAAAATTAAAAATAGATAAAATTTGCATTTTATGGACAATACAAATTTTTGGAGATTTCAAAATAATGTACTAAAACATAAAAAGTAATAAGTTCAAATCTGGAACAAATATAAATATTGTACTAATTTCTTATAAATACCATTTCCTAATGTAATTTTCCGATATATTAAAGATCAAAATAAGTAAACTTATCAAAAGTAACAGGCTTTACGTTT
>NW_013667452.1:63778-64731 GCF_000517525.1 Limulus polyphemus
GCATTGGGAACACAGTTTTAGTATTTTCAGGCAGGTTTATTTCTAGCTTGAAAGAGTCAAAAGATGCTGTTGAAGTTTCATCCATGTTTTAATCTATTTATCTTCTGCTGATCTCTTTATTTTCTGTTAAGTTTATTTAAATTTTTTCGTGTTTAAATGCAGTTCTTTATCTTACAGTTCATTTGTTTATTCATTGTTAACTTCATAACAGTAAAATACTGTTCTGTTTCATCAGTATTTCATCTTCACTCATTTTTCAGCTGATAAATTCTTTGCTTCAATCCTCATACTGAGTTTTATCTATTTCATTCTAAATACAGAAAATCATGATACGTTTTATTTGGAGTGCTGTGTCTTTAAATCTCTAAGTGTTGGAGAAATTAGAAGACTGTGTGCTACATCCTTGTAATTACGACATTTTACATTGATCAAAGATTGGTGCTATTGACCAAGATTTATTTATTATGGAAAAGCATTTAGCAGAGAAAGAGTAAAACAAAACTAATTTGAGGGTGAGATCGGAGCCCTGACTGAGTAGAAGTCCTCTGTTGAATGCTGAGTGCTCTACCACAGTTGAACAGTTATTTCAGAATTCATGCTCCACCCACCTACTAAATCATCTGAACCATGGCCTGGTCCATTATAAACTGCTGATAATGTCAGTAATTCTTGAGTATATTAGCCAAATCTAAGGATAACGTGAAGTGGAAAACTGTCTAGAAAGGTTAAAGAGTTATCAGCCAATGAGACTTTGTGGGACAGTCTGTAGAGTGAGTTTCTCACGTCAGCATCTGATGAGCTGTTATGGTAAATAATGGTTGCTGACCAAACTCTACCCACTACCCACCTTTTGTTGGCATGGTCACCATCACATCATGTATGTGATATATATTGAAGAAGCCTGGAGCTCTCTCATGATGAGATGATGCCTGCACCAACCAGATTCTAATATT
>NW_013667452.1:65776-67239 GCF_000517525.1 Limulus polyphemus
AATAATGTCTATTTCGTTTGTCCTTCCCTATAATGTATAATGATACTAAAGCATTCAAGTTGCACCACCTCTAAATATGCACAAATCTATCCAGTTTTTTATTTCCAACATTGTTAGTGGTAGGGGAATATAGGCAAATATTTTGTGAAATATTTCTTCATTTTTTATATTTTTAGACCAACCTAATGCCCAATTTTACCGGTAAACCTAAAAATAGTTTTATTGTTTTCAACAGAGGTTAAAGGCAAACTTTCTGTGGCCGTAGTTAATGATTTTTTATACCCTACCTTTATTATGTAAGGTTTTTTTTCTGAAGCCACTAAAAATTAAAAGTTTACTCCTGAAGAAAAAAGGTCCACCTTTCAAAAGAACTCAGGTTATAGGTTTTTTACAGTTTTATATTAAGACTTCTTGAACCTTCATGTTTTTCTGATATCATAAATAACATTCATGTTTGTTGTTCTAAATAGAAGCATTATGTATAATCTGATTGATTTGAGAATCTTTAGATGAAGCATCATTTGAAATCTTAAAGAGTGGTTGATAGACAACATTTTAGATTAATGCATTCTGATATGTTGTTACTACTTATGATACATTAATTCAAAAGTTCTTAAATTTATTGTACTGTGATAATGAAAATACAATTTTTTCATATATTTGGTTAATTATAGTAAAAAGTTAACATGAGTATATTATTAACTTCAGTATATGTTTTTTTCCAGGACTAAGAACATTGTGTTGTGCTGTAGCTGAGATATCCGAAGATTTCTATGAGGTAACTAGGTTAAATTGCTCAAAATTGAATTGCATGTTTAGTTGTACATCAGTTGTTAAAAAAATTGACTACTGAAATATGCATTGCAAGAACTGAAGTTTGGTATTTATAAGTAACAATGAGCATGTATTCAAAAGTAGAATAAAACATTGTGTTATAATGTACTTCATCTATTTTTAGAATGCAACAATGAATGGTTTAGAGTACTTACAGCTAGATTAAAAAATTGTTGAAAAATATTGTTTTATTTAGACTATTTATAGGAAGTGTTTAAATTTTTAATTATAGAATAGCAAATTATGACAGATAACATATTTTAACATTTAAAGTTATAGTTTTCAACTTTCTCAGAAGTGCTAAAAGAACTGTAATACAGCAAATTTAACTTAGGATTAACTTTCTAAACTTATGTTAAACCAACCCAAACTTTAAATATGCACAAGTGTACAGGAAACAGTAGTGCGTGACAGACACGTCACTACTAGCAGAATTGTTTGCTTTCAGCATGTAACAAACATAATTGCTATAAACAGTTGAATATAACAGATATTTAGATTTAAAAAGTAATGCTTTAAAATTGCATATATTGCATTAAAAATATAAAAATTATAAATATTTCATCAGTATGTACACTGAGTGGTCACAAGTAAATAGACACCTATTTTCGTCATTTAACTGATTTGTG
>NW_013667452.1:68173-73065 GCF_000517525.1 Limulus polyphemus
CCCATCGAAAACCTCTGGGCCATACTTGACCGGCAAGTCAAGACACAACAGAAAAAAAAACAACTTCAAAGAGCAATGTACTCCAAGTTTTGAAGCAAGAGTGGGCGAAAATCCCACATTCTAAAATTGACGAGATGATTCTCACGATGCCCCAAAGGATCAACGAACTCCATGAAGTGAAAGGAAGATCTACTAGATATTAATTGAATTATAAATATATCAATTCATATGAATATGATTGACAAATTTCATTTTTTCTGAACAGGTGGTGTCTATTTACTTGTGACCATGCTGTGTATATATATATATATACATCGACTGAACCACTTCATTATGTTCATCTACATTTCACTTTAATAGTAACTTGACTCAGTGTGGCATAGATACCAAAAGATGTCTTTGTATATTTTATCTCATTTGTCAAGGAGTAATGGGTTTATTTCCCTTAATGTTGGCACAGAATTATGGTGGGGAATATGTTGTTCAAAATTACTTCCTAAGATGCTCAGTCAGATCTGATGGATATGTTGGTTAGAGAAATGGCAAAAGTCACTGTGACATTTCAGACCCTGTCACATGGCATGTACTAGTCATCCATTGTCCACTGTTTGCATTTTTTTCATCACTAAAGCTCTTTTTATGTTTGTACCTGAGTTAAATGATTTATAATTTTTGAATGAGTTGTTTGCTACCATGTGACAGTTTTTGTAATGTCTTTCAAATGGTAGGGTTGGAGATAGTCAAATTCTGAAAAGTTTTTCAAAAATAATGTCTGTTGGAGAACACTGTTATGTTTTACATTTCAAGCCTGTTAAATAATTTCTTCCTCTTGACTGATATCAGCAGTTAGCAGACACAGTTTTTATGTAGAGAACATAATCCCATTCAGTTTTTATTGTTCTTAGACCTTGATGATAAATGTTTTTGAACCTTTAGTCAAGTTAAAAAACAAATTTACAAGGCTAAAATTGGACAAAGCACTGATAACCTATTATGTAGCTTTGCACTTAACAACAAACAAACATAATACCAATATTTTGATTACTTGGATAGGTTTTAATAATCAAAAATAGTAATAATCAGAAACCCTAATTTCAGCTAGTTGATTATTTTCATGACAATCAATTTAATCATAATTTCAATTAATCAGTTATTACAATGGTTGAAAACAGTAACAATAAAAAGCACTAATTTTCATTTGCTAATTATTTTCATGACAATCTATATAATTGTAATTTTGATTAATTGATTGTTGGAATAATCAAATGAGTAATAATCAAAAATACCAATTTTGATTAATCAATTAGTTTGTGTGATACTAATTGATGTAATTGATACTCATAGGTAATTGATTAAATCACTAAGCTCTAGTGACTGGTCATTCTCATTCAATTTTAATGGATGTTATAACCTCAAGGCATCACATGACCTACCATTAGAGGATACTGCTGTTAATATTCTTGTATAATGTCCAACATTACAGCCATATGCACCATACACCAGTTTCTTGTAGAAAATAACAAAAACAAAGGCACCTAGAATGGAATCAACTTTCTTGACCACATGTTATGTGAAGCTGCACATACCAGAATAACTGACAAAGTTCAAGTAATGCTGTATTCAAATCACAAGGAAGAAATTGTTTGTATGAAAAGGACTAAAGTAGCAGGATAGTTATCTCTGTTTATTTTATAGACTTTTCATACATATGGTAATATTTTCATGAAAATAGCCAGTAGAGCCCAAAAATTATGAAATAGATTAAGCCATGATAGAGAAAATGTTTTGAAATTAATTCTTCTAAAGAATATAGTGTATTGGCTTTTTCTTTGAATATTGTTTGTTTGTTTCAGAAGTTTGTGCGAAACTATTCAAGGGTTATCTGCACGTAGCATACCAGATTTTGAACTTATAACCTAGAGAGGAAGGCAGCTTGTAAACAGTACCCACTGCTAACTCATAGGCTACTCTTTTCCAACTAAATAGTGAGATTTGACCATTACTCTTCGAGTGCATACATCCACAACCCCATAGAATGGAGTGAAGTTTTTGTGGTATCAGGCTATGAAACACGAACCATCATATTCACAATTTCATAGTCCAGACACACTAACCACTAAGCCATACATGGCCCCCCTTATTGAAATTAGAGAATGAAAGACAGTAAGTAAAGCAAAAAAAGTTGAATAGACCTTATACATTTTTTTATATTAGTAACATAGGTAAATTTGTTAGTCTGAAAATGGCTGTAAGAGAAAAATTGAAAGCTTGCTTTATAAATGTTGTATGTAGATATCAAACCCTAATTGTGTTACATTTATCAACCTTCTAAAATGTTATAAAAGTCATTGTTCAAAACCTCCTTTTGCATTTTTTTTTATTAGGAATGGAAGAATACATATTACAGAGCCACCACTGCCTTACAGTATAGGGAAAGAAAAGTGGAAGATGCTGCCCAGCTGATTGAGACAGTAAGAATTGGTAGTTTTATTCCAAATTTCATACCTCACTGATAAGAACAATGGAAGTATTTGGTTCTGTGCATGCAGATCAAAGGTGGGAGTTAATGGACACAACTTTTCCACTCTCTGAACATAATAGGTTCCATAATCATCATTTGATATATGCCATTGAAGGTTATCACAGTGACACCTAATATGCTTTATTAATCAATATGACATACACAGAAACTACTATGAAACTAGGGGTGAGACAAATATTCAAACAGCTTTTGAGTGTAGGAACTCAAGTCAGCTGTCAGCATGACAAAATAACAGTGATCACAAACTGTTATAATAAATCAGAGAGATTTTTAATCAGTATTCTGGATGGTATTTTTCCATGTAAAATGAATTAAATATTATCTGTTTTTGTGTCAACAGTTTCCATTTTATTCTCTAAATACCAGTATTGTCTTATTATCTAGGCATTTTAATTACTATATTTTTGTTCAGCAGTGTACATTAGTGAATCGAACTTCCACATATCCAGTGATATTGCTGGGCATTATAGTTTGTGTAATTATATTAAATAAATGTATATTTAAAATTTTTATCTTGTTATCTTGTAATAAGTGTTACAGGTCAAATTATAATTATTTTGTAAAAGCATGATTGTTATGCTTTAAGTGGCATTTTATTACATAGAAATAGTTCTCTAAAAGTTATTTTTATAATACAAATATTTTATTCAACAAGTGTTCAAGTAAATACTGTAGATTGTGTTAGAATGTAGTGCAACTTTATTTTAAATAATATGCCATCTTTGTTATTAATGTGTGTATTTATAGGTCTGCTGGGCATATGTTAATTAACAAACATAACAGAGTTTACCTATATTAGTTGTCATTTTATTTATAAGATGTGATTTAAGGCATACATTTAATATTGTTAACAGGTCACATAATGTTTATCATACCCATCTTTTATCATGACCAGATAAATGCTGGTTTTAAGATGCATCTTTTTATCAGATTGCCTGTTTCTTGATTAGTAAATGTTTTTTAATATTAAGTTCCATTAGTTGAACTTAATAACTAAAACATTCTCATATGTACTGATAATACCAGAGTTGAAATTAAGTTTGTATTTTATAAGTAGTTGTGAACTTTATAATACATAAGTATTACTGTGGTTAGATTTTAAAGCCTCTTCATATTTTGTAATTAATTTTGAACAGTAACTCAAATTACAGGAAAAACTTATGTATGAAATATCAATATACTTCAATGTATTTTGTCTATTTTAATGAATGTGTCCAATAAGTATTTCATCTGAAACTATTTGTAGTATGCTCTAATGTTTATGAATATACTTAATTATAACTTTTCTGTTATTTATGGTATCCTAGAACTTGCAACTCTTAGGAGCAACAGCTATAGAAGATAAATTGCAGGAGGTAGGAATACTTTATATTTTTAAGCTACATTTGAAGTTAATTTAATTCTCTCAACTCGGGTTCGGTTGATTTGACTGACTACGTGACCTCTTTTTACTCGTTTAAAGCCTTTTTAGTTTTGAAACTACTAACTTTTAATATAGTATGTATATCTTCACAAAATCTTGCAAACTTTCAATACACATTATAAGTCATTCACATACAAAAAGTGATATTTTTTAGTGAAGTATTTGTAAGAAACTAAAAAAATATTTGTCTGTGAATATATTGAATATTTTTTTTTACTAGTCCACATGCAAATTTTCATGTTAAGATTAAAAATACTTTTCTTCATCTCAAAAATATCAAATTTCATTTGCACAATCTCTAACACCTAAATACATTTCAAATGTTTGTTTTCAGTAAAATTTTATATTTTATCGGCTATTTTCTCTAACCTAACTTTATAAAAGGTTGGTCAATTTGAATGATCTCATAACCACCATCAAAAAATCTAAATATATGTAAATTGTCCTTTTGTTTCTTTCTAGAATGACTTCAATTTGTAACATGAAATAACATTCGTTTATCCTAAGTATCTTTAAATTCATAACAATATACATCTATTTATACTTATATTTTATAGTGTTTTTGCCATTTGATTGCCCTTTGAACTATGTCTAACTATTATTTGTGCCATTATAAGTTGTAAATCACTTGTGGGGAATGTGGAGCTCACGTTACTCTATCGAATTACATTACCCACGAGCTGTTCACATGCGTGCCTCGTGAAACATTTTAATTATATTATTATTATTATTTATTTTACCTAATCTAATCTAAAGAGATTCCTATTTTTACACTTGAGTTACTTTTACAATAATAACTAATGAATAAACATGAAAAACAGGAAATAAAGTACTTACCCGGTCTTATTTTTTTCTGCTGTTGACTGTTGATGACACTTAACCCTACTTTTTTATACTAATGGTAGTAATGCACTAAATAATTTTTAT
>NW_013667452.1:73361-77165 GCF_000517525.1 Limulus polyphemus
CTGACAATTTCCCATAACTATCACAATTTTACTGGCTTTCTATCTATGCGACAAGAGTCATTACAAATTAATCCAAGATAGTCGTTGTCTTTCCCATGGGAATGAAGCTTGCACTAATAGAGAAATTGACAATTCTCCCTTCAGAAAACAATGTAATACAATACATTATTTGGTAGATAAAAACCTTGGCTTTTTATTGGTTATAAATAACGTATTATTAAACGTAAGAGAGAACTATTAACAACTGAAAGAGAGGATGTGACAGGTGGGTGTGGCAAGAGGGGTCTGATTTTCTATTTGATAGCCCTGTAACCAAACAGGGTTGAAGGCTATAAAAATTATTGTTTGTCTGAGCAATGATGATTTTATAGTGAGTAATTTATGTTAAATTTCCTATTTATTGGAGTGGTGGTGAATAAAATAGAGAAGATGGAATGCCTAGAGAAAATGTTACATTTCTCACCCTAGGGGAAATTCAGAATTTTGTTTAATATTGCCTTATAAAATTAAGAACTTAAAGCTTATATACAATCAACATATGGTTTATTAACTATAAATTTATGCTATACTAATTGGTATGACATAAACAAAAAAATAGTTTAATTACATTTTGGATGTAAGTCACAATACCTCGTGACATGCGCAGTAAATGATGCCCGGCCAGAGAGGGTTAATGTGTTTCACAGCATTTTATAGAAAGTATAATGCAATAGTATTCAAAACATTAAAAATGCAATCGTTTATGCATGTAATTCAGCTAATGATAGGCCGTTTGTAGATAAGATTTCTGTTGCTTAATGAATAATATGAAAATAAAAATAATTTACCTCATATTATAAGTAATATGTTATCTAAGTACATTTTGCTGTGTTAGTATCATACTTAAATGAATAAAGCAGTATATCTTCTAAAGAAATATTTCTCTACAATTATTATAAAAAAATTTATTTCCTACCACTGGATCAGTGGCAAATTTACAGACTTATAATGCTGAAATTTGGAGTTTGATTCTCTGTGATGGACAGAGTGTGGCGTGCTAAAACAATAAAAAATGTATTTAACTAGCATCTCCAAGTTGTTGTCATCTTTCACATATGTCACCTTAGTATGCCACAGTCTTGTTGTACATTTGTTTTTCCATATAATGATTTTGATTTCAACAATTTAAAAAAACAGCTAAGATTGTGAATTGCAGATAATACTTAGATGAGTTCTAACTTATTAGACAAGTACCGTTAAGACTGAAAAATTTCGTTATTGTTTAGATGTGTACTTCCTCACTTTATATTTCTGAATTTTTTAACAGTATTCAAATAATTGATGTTATTGAGGCTACATACAATCAACGATAAAAGTGACATTGACCCGACTCAAGTTACACAAGTCAAATTAATAACAGGATTAGGCTATGAGAATCAAAGTTACCCTGTTAAATAAACAGTTAAATTCGCTTTAAATTAGAACAAGTGAAAAATTGTTTAGTTCTGTTACTTTTATTATAATGCTTATTTGTGAGTGAGTAGGGTTTGTTATAAAAGCTTCAACGCATGTTTGGATAAAAATGTACGAGGAACTCCACATTACCACACACCAAAATGCAATAATTATAACAAGGTGAACAAAAAAGTATATTATTCTTAAAGCCTTTCTTGGAAGAATATACTTAAGCTTCAACAGTGGACCAGCATACATGCAGTTTTACATCTTATCATTAGAACATCAGTATATGCATCAGATTTGAGTGTACTTAAGACTTGCCCTTTAATTTAGGAAACTTAAAACTTTGTGGTAACTTTTACTACATTACAAAATTGTAGTTTTTATGATATAAATTGTTACAGACTAGATTAAATCTATGAAATCCTTAAATCCCTGATATATTTTTGATAATTTAATCTAACTAGTCAAATATTTTATACACTGTAGTCACTTTTGAGGTTGAGATTTATGATAATGTGTTCTTATTACATTATCCTTTTTTATTAGTGAACATGCTTAATAAAGATACTTTTATAATGGCTTTTCTAGTTTGCCAAGTAATTATACTTGCATTGCACACAAGTAAAAGATATGAGTTAATTTTGGACATTTTAAAAATAATTTAATTTACAATTACAGTACTGTGCAAAAGTGTTAGGACAAAGTCAAAAGTTAGATTTCAGGCTACTTTCAAAGAACAATGGAAGGTAAATCACAGGTTAAACATCAAAATTTTATTAATCTTCATATTTATTACAACAGAAACTCAGTGGAAGTGCTTGAGTTCAGCAAACAGTTAATATTTTGTCCCCCTTTTGCTTTAACTCTCTCTATACAGGCTTTGTCAATTTGACCGATCACTATTTTGTACTTGTTTAAAGTCTTAACAGATTTAATACTTATAACTCTCAATATAATATGTATATCTTCATGAAATTTGGCAGTCTTTTAAGTTAACATTACAAGTCTTTCGCATTCAAAAAATCATATTTTAGTGAAGTATTTTTAGTAAAATAAAATAAAGATTTGTCCATGAATATATTGAGTATTTGTTTTGAAAGTCTGTGTGCAAAGTGATTTTCATGTTAAAATAAAAAATACTTTTCCTCATCTTAAAAATATCAGATTTCCTCTCTGCACACCCTAAAACCTTTTAAATGCATTTCAAACGTTGTTTTTTCAGTAAAACTTTGTAGTTTGTCTGTTATTTTTTTACCCTATCTCAAAATGGGACTGGTGAATTCGACCAACCTCGTAACCACCAAACAAAAAAAAAAAGAAAGAAATCTAAATTACCATTTTTTTTTCTTTCTAGAATGACTTCAAATTGTAACATGAAACATATTCATTTATCCTAAGTAGTTCTAAGTTTGTAACAGTATTCATCTATGTATAATTAAATTTTATTGTTTTATTGCCCTTTGAACGTGTCTAACTACTATCCATGCCATTATATGTTGTAAATCACCCGGGGAACGTGCAGGTCACATTACGCTTTCGCATTACATTACCCATGAGCTGCTCATATACGTGACTTGTGAACCATTTTACCTCTTTTAGCATGGGCTCGGTCCCTAGGACCAAACCACTTAACCATTTTGTGCTTGTTATAGTTTTTATGCTATAACTTTTAAATTAGTAAGCGATTGTTAACAAAATTTGGCAGATTATCAGTAAACATTACAATGCTTTCATATGCGAAATATCAAATTTTCTCATTAAGTCTCAAGGTTTGTAAAGCAATGTTTTTCTCATGCCTCTTTTTCTTTTCACATGTTTCCTATCTATTATGCAAAGTAATTTTCATTTTGAGATTAAAAATACTTTTATGCATCAGAAGATTTTCAACTTTCACATGCAAAATCTTTATAATATCCAGATATTTTTCAAATGTTTTATAAAAAACAAAAACTTTATATTTTATCTTTTATTTTCAGTAATTAATTACTGTACGGGTTCGGTAGATTTGACTGATCTCACAACCACTTTAAAAAATTAGGAAATAAATATAAATTATGCCTCTTTCATTCTAGAATGAACACAGATTATAACATGAAAACATAAATGTTTAGACTAAATAGCTTAAATCCCATAACATTATACATTTATATATGTTTATTATTATTATTATATTGACTTTCAGCCGTGGCTGTCTAACAGTACAGAAGTACTCATGTTACTGTATCAAATAACATAAAACTGACTTTTTTTCTTGTACAAAGTAACTTGTCTTGGCTGTGATTTAGTAGACTAGTATTTTATAAAATACTAGTCACATTTCTAATTATTTATACATTATATATGTATATAGATTATTTTTATTTT
>NW_013667452.1:77597-78628 GCF_000517525.1 Limulus polyphemus
TGTTTGATTTATTACATGAGCAATATCTTAGCAAATAGAAAAGATAAGACCTTCTTATTTTATATTCTAGCCTGTCAATATTGGTAATTTGAGTTTATAATTCGTACAGAACTATAGACTTAGTATTTTGACTTCACAAACATTTAATTTGAACCAGTGCTGCATTCAACATACCACGTGACACAAAAATTGATGTTTATCTGTTTTTTAATATTTACGTTTAAATTAAGAAATAGAATAATGTATAGTAATAAAATTTTAATTATAATCTACAGTTTTATACCAAAGTTATTGACATAAATTCATGAAATAGTAGTTAAATAAAATTCTGAATGCGAGTCAACGTATAAGATGACATGGCCTTTCACTCGTGACCCATCTCAAAAGGGTTAATTATATCATTATTATTAGTTATTTTATCTAATCTAGTCTTACATAACTTAAAAAGATCCATATTTTTACTCTTTAGTTACTTTTATAATAATAAATAAAGAATAAATATGAAAAACAAGAAATAAAGTACTTCCCCAATCTTTTTTTTGCCTTTGATTGTCAAAGACAGTTAAGCTTAATTTTTATAGTAATTAAAGTAATGCACTTAATAATTTTTATTTAATTGAATAATGCACAAAAGAATATAGACTAATAATATGCAAAAAGTAGACAAATTCCTTTACCTTTCAAAATATAGGCAATATATAATGAAAGAATGGATGTGGCAGGAGGGGTCTGATTTTCTATTTGATAGCTTTGTAACCAAACAAAATTGAAGACTGTAAAAGATATGGTTTGTCTGGCAATAATGATTCTATAGAGAGTAATTTATGTATTTTTTTTACTTTTTTGAGGGGTGGTGAATAAAATTGGATGATGACATGCTAAGAGAAAATGTGTCATGTGGGTCACACTAATGGAAATTCAGGATTTATTTTTAAATATTGCCCTACAGAATTAACAACTTAAAACTTATATACTAATAAGATATGGATTATTAACTAAGATTTTATGTCTAATTCTAATCGGTATAACAT
>NW_013667452.1:78649-83121 GCF_000517525.1 Limulus polyphemus
ACCTAGGTAATTTCTGCATAGGTTGGATGAGTGTTTGGGGTCGTTATCTTCTTGGTAGTAGAATCCTTTACCAATAATACACAAACCACTGGGTATATCATGATGGATCAATATCTGATGGTACTTGTGCTGGTTCATTATTCCATCTGTTTTGAAAATATCTCTTATCACCTCAGCAGAAAAACACACTCCCAAACCATCACACTTCTTCCCCCATGCTTCATGGTACGGTGCTATGCATTGAGGTAAGTATCTTTCACCTTTATTCTGCTGGACATACAACTTATGCATTGAACCAAATATTTCAAACTTGGACTCATCCTTCCATGACACCTTGTTCCAATCATCAACAGTACAGTTTTTATACTTTTTAGCAAATTTCTGTCTCTTGACAATATTTGGAAATCGATGTAACGGATTTTTAACTGTTACATGACCAAATATTCCATTCTTGTTGAGTCTTCTTGATATTGTAGATCTGGACACTTTTCTGTCATTTGGTACATGGTTATTTATCTCATGCTTGAGATCAGTGGCAGTATTCCTTCTTACCCAAAGGATGCATAAATCAAGATACTTAACATCAGTGTCATTGAGTTTAGGTGTTCTGCCTCTTCCTTTCCTATTTTGATACTTACCTGTCTCAGTCTCACAATTTAGTGTGTACTTGACAGTGTTTGTGGAGTCTTTCAATTCTGCAGCAATTTGTCGGAGAGTCCAACCAGCATCATGTAAAGCTTTTATGTGAACTCTCTGCTCTACTGACAATTCTCTATGCTTTTTGGGCCATGGCATGACAACAAAACTTAATATACAGTGTTAAACACTGTTTTTATCAACATTTATTTGTGGAGTGCTATTATACTTATTTCTTCTGGCATATTGGTACTGTATACTAGCTTCTTTCTATATAGTTAAGACACTGCATAAGGTACCATGACAGTTGTTTCGGACCTTAAGTTTGATCAGTATGTTCATTCAAGCAGAATCTTTATGACATGTTCTTGGTACAAGAATATTGGAATTCTAAAGAATGATAAGTATTCTCACCCTGGCTCATTCAGTTGTAAACAGGGATCAGTGAAGCATTACCATAACATTGAAATTTACATTCTGTAATAGCATGGAAGAATTAGCCCCATAAAATGGAAAGAATGACAAAATATTCTCTTGTCCTAACACTTTTGCACAGTACTGTATGTAAAATCCTTTTACAGCTTCTCCTTTTTTGTTTATCTGAAAATTTTCAAATAACCATTATATTTTTATCCCTTTTATGTTGTAAAAGAAACGATGGCAAAACATTTAATAATTTTTTTTTATCTTGGAGACTTATATGCTATGTATTGTAAAATATGAATGCTTTAGTTCTTGATTTTTTCGTGTACATTTAAATTCATTTTGTGTATCTATCTGGTTGTGTTGATATATGAACTGCCACTATTGGTGGTATATAATATAAACTTCATAATGCTATTGTGCATGTAATTGCTTAAATATTTTTCAAACTTTATATTTCTATGCATAGGGAGTTCCTAAAACTATAACTGACCTTCTTAAAGCTGACATAAAAGTGTGGGTCCTAACTGGCGATAAGCAAGAAACGGCAATTAACATAGGTTGGTATGAAGTTCTGCAGTAAAAGATAGTGTTTTACCTTATTTGTTATTGGCATTTGTTTACATTTGTCTCATAACTGGTGTTTCCAGTTTTTGTTTGCTGTTGGACTCTCTTGTAGTTTTCATAACTTAAAACCATTTGCTTTTTTTAACATTCTGATCTAACATGAAATAGTTTGGGAGTACATATAAGTATTATTGAGAAATTAGAAAGCAAAACAGGTAATTGAATAAACAAATCCTATAATTTATTATTCATCCAATATACCTAAGAAGTTTATGTAAAAATGGACATTTTATTGAGACGATTGTTTTTTCTTTATATTTGTAACTTCTTGAAAATATTAAGAGAGTGTAAGGTTACACTGATCATTACATAAAATGTGTTTTTCTTGAGCAACTTTTTCATTCTGATACACTGACAAAGTAAGTTGTTTTAATAAACCATACCTTGTGGTTATAGTAATATAAAATGTGAATTAAAATGTATTTAATGGATTTCAGCAATTTATACTGGGACATAATAATATTATTATCATATAAAATATTTGAAATTAGCACAAAATTCAAACCTTGATGTTACTTAATGTTAACTTTTGTCTTTTGCAAGGTTTGAAATATACATAAACATAAACTTTATATTTAACTGCTGATGGTATTGAAATATTTATCTAACAAAAAATTGATTACGTTTTTGTTCTTTTAACAGTTTCTTTGTAATATATTAAACTATTAGATTTATCTGAAAATCTAACCACTTTATCTTTTTTTACTTCACTGTTAATTACTTTCATATTTCTCACTAGTTCTTATTCTTCTGTCTTCAGGTTACTCAACCAAGCTTCTTACTCAGAGCATGCCCTTACTTATTATAAATGAAGACAGTTTGGATGTAAGTGTGTGTATCTTCTCATCAATTGTTATATTTTTGTAAATCTCTGTAATACCTACCACAAAGAATAACACCATATTTACAATTTAAGGAAGAGAAGATATTATCTATCCTTGTTTTGTGTTAGGACAGCTTTGGATTAGCTATCATGTGACCTGTGAATCTTTGCTGTGATTTACCATTAGTGATGCTTATGATGGTATATTTACAAGATTGTCTCTAACCATTGTATTCAGATACGCACATATCTCTACTTTTAACAAATTATGATCTTATGTTGTTTTTCTATTGGATAGCCATCTAGTATGAAATTTAACACTGAACAAAAATTATACAAAATCATTTTCCAAACCTGGCTGGCCACAAGCTTGCAAAAGGTATGGGACTTGAAAAATGTGATCAGAAAACAGGAGAAATTAAAAAAAAATCCCAAAACCTGGAAAAGTTCGAGAAAATTGGTATATTATTTAGAAGTGGGTGATTAATGGAATTAGCTAATCAATTAATTGTTGAGCATATTAACTGATTGCATTCAATTATTCTCACATGAGACTTGGATTGTTGAAGTAATCAGAAATAGAAATATTAAACTGATTTTGATTAGTCAACCATTTTCATGAGTTGTAACACTAATTTTTATGACAGTAAATGATTGAATCAATTTCAATTAATCAATTATATATTTTACATGACATTAATCAAGTTAATCACCCTGCTGTAACACTATTATTGGTATGTTTTAACATACTCTTGTTCATTCACCCCTATATTATTTTATATAGTGATAATATTGTAATTCATTAAACATGATGATAGATTAGATCAAATATTAGTTCTTATATAAAAAGTAACATTTTATTGTCTACCTTCAAGTTACAATGTCTTGTTGGGAGATATTTTTCTTGTAGTACTGTAGTTCTGAAGTAAGTATGGCTTGAAGTTTTTATTATCCTTGATCACTAGATTAAGCTAAAGTAATGTTAAAAGTTGAAATATCATTATGCCATGCATGCACATGTATAGGTATGTAAAAATTTTAAATTTTGCCTGGAGAATGATAAAAAGCAAGGGAATTTTGTTTTGTGGAAAGATTGTGTTCTTTTGGCCAATAATAATTTCATGTAAACTTTGATAGATGGTGACCTCTGTCATTGACCAAGCTGTGCTGATGATAACTAACATGGCTGCAAACTGTAGATCTTAGCTTTTTATTATATGGTTGTTTCCAAATATAAACCTGTTTGTCTACATATTTCAAATTACAAGTTTTGTTATTACTTAAAATTTCTGCTAATGAATTTGATTGTTTAATCATTGCAGAGAAGCTGTACTACAAAATTTTAAAGGAAAGTTTGGTCATAAATTAAACTTAAAAAAATTACAGTAGTTACATTGAATAATTCAGGGAATACACTTCAAAACTAAAGATGCTTTTAAAACGTAGTCAAATTAAAAATTAGCTTTAGTTCATAAAATAAATTCCAGATTGCATAATTTCTCGATATTTATTTATTTATTTGTTTCTGGAATTCAGTTGATAATTAATGATTTATTATAGTCATAAATCATATTGTCAGTTTGTTTTCATAATAGTTTCATTCATATAAGTTTTGAAATAGGTGTTATTACTTGTATAGATATGTGTAATAAATTCTTTAAAAATTAAATGCATGATTAATGACCTATTATAGTCATAAATCATATTATCAGTTTGTTTTTGTAATAGTTTCATTCATATAAGTTTGGAAATAGGCTGTATTACTTGTGTATATATATATATATATATGTGTGTGTGTGTGTGTGTAATTATGTTTTTAAAATTAAATGCATCATGGTTCCAGTAACAATATACATGGGGTTTATGAATCTATAAACAAAGCTCCTGCCACTTAGGTAATGCAGCTGACTTTCTCCAAAAAAGTTATTTTGTTACAGTGTTTAAAACAGTGTTATTGTTTCAT
>NW_013667452.1:84121-98169 GCF_000517525.1 Limulus polyphemus
ACAGTTTTGTTTGTATCTAGTAAGACACTTGAGAAATGTTTTAAATAGTATGCAACTAGATAAACAAGGATATATATTACAAGCAGAAATACTAAGTATATCTATGCATCATTTTTACATAATTATTTAAATTTCAGTAAATACTGAATTGTAGAACATTTGAGTGGTTTGTTGCACAGTGAAAAAATAATTTATAAAATAAAAAATTGTCTAATTTATTTTTTTAATGTTTATATATCACACAAAATTGAGCTTTTGAAATTTATTGGAAGTCTCTTATGTGTAAAAATTGATCTTATAGTGATGTCAGTGCCTGATTAATGAACAATCTAACCAAACTATAACTTTAAGTCCCTCCATAGAATCAGTGACTATAATTGCTGTTCATAATTCATAATTTCCATTTTCTAACCCTTTCATGAATATACCAGTTTCAAGTTACTATCTATACATAGATAGATCAGATTTACAGCCAACAAGCTTATGATGTCCAGCTTAATTTCTTGGAAAGTTATTTTAGCTAATTTACCTCTTTTAGATCAGGTGGTTGTTCAGTATTCATGGACCCCTTATGGAGATAAAATCATGATCATTTTTAAAATTTCTAATTTTGCTAAAATGTTGCCGTTCTAAAAAATATATATATTGTATATCAGGCAGGTGGTAGCATTGCCTATGTAGGGATGGCTTGGATTGTTCATTGAAATAGTATTTTAAATATCTCCTCAATATTTCATCAGAACTTCACAATACTGTACAGTGTTTCCTTTTCTAACAATATCTATATAATGACTGACATGATATAAAAGACTGTTTAGTTTATATATTATTGATTAACTTATTTTGTGAGTAGATATTTTATTATTGTTCAGTTTTTGTTATAATAAGAGTTAAAAGCAGACAATTGCAGGAAGTTGTGTTTATAATTCATTGATGTTGAGACATCGTGTTCAATAAATTGACATCGAGAATATAGATATTTCTAGAAGGTGGGCAGACAATTAAATGATAAACATATAAATAGTGTGAGACATGCAGAAAAAGCAGACAGAAAAATAGCAGAGAGAGTAAAGTTACGGGCAAGGAAAAGTTCAGCTTGAAGTTAACTGCTATAGAAGTGATAGGCCTAACGGTTGACATAGGCCTAATATTTAATATGTTAGAGTAAGAATTAACAGTAGAAAAGGAGATAAGAAGAAGAATATTTCGTCAAAGCATGGTTCTAAAGTAATTGAATCAGCCTGAGTGCACTTTGACAAAAATAACAGAGGATGTTTTGAAAAACTCGTGCCATAATTGTAAGAGAATCAACACAGAATACTAGTACGATAGTAATAGAGAAGATAGTTTGGTTTGTCAACTGAAATTCTAAATCAATTGAATAGGCCTAAGTGGACTTTTGAGAATGACTGAGTCACAAGTTTTGGGAATGTCTGTAAATATCATAGCAAAATGTTTGAATCAATAAATGTTTTGTGTTGTTGCTGTACTGTTTTTGTTTGTCTAATTTGAAGTGTTCAGTATGTAGATACTGTTTGTATATCTATAATTCTATAATACATATGGATCCATATACAGAGACCCTTGCTCTATCTTAGCTTGGGGTTTCCTGAAAGCTTAATCTGGCCCTGAGTGATGTATGACTAAAATGATTTTGGTGAGTTACAAATACACAAAGATTTAGGAAATTAGTTATTCTTACAATTGTCTAAAACAGTAAATTAAATACATTTCAAAGCTTTGGCAAATAGAAATGTACACACATTATTAGCATTAGATCTTTACAGCTACTTAACTTACAAACTAATAATAATGAGAAAAATATTAATTCACGTCTAACTGCTAACTGTATGGTTCTTAATGTGTGTTTTCCTAAGGGTATTTAAAAAAAAGGGGTTGTTATTGTTTCTTATGTCTAACTGCTAACTGTATGGTTCTTAATGTGTGTGTTGTCCTGAGGGTATTTAAAAAAAAGGGGGTTGTTATTGTTTCATGTTCAAATACTAGTGTAATAACCATGTTGCATGATGCTTATTAACTTGATTGTTGTACACATTACTTTGATAATATTGTTGAAACATTTATGTTTTACTGAGTATAGAGCTATTGAAGGAAGTAGAATGCATGCTAATAAAAAAAGAAAAGTAAAGCCTTAAAATTATGTCACTTATCTATTCAGCAAACTAGGGAATCAGTGAGACGCCATGTGTTAGATTTTGGAGATCAACTTAGGAAAGAAAATGATGTTGGTCTTATTATTGATGGAAAGGTAAGCTTTCTTGTATATGGATAATTTGGAAAATACTTTTATGTTAAAGTTATCTATGTATTTCTGTGCTACTGAGGATCTGTTATTAAAGATGGAATACTAAATGAACTGCACAGTTTTGTTCGTTCAATCATGTTTTAAGTCTTTTTATCAATAGACTCCTTTATATGCAGTTCCTGTTCATTATTTGCTTTTGCAAGGATTTTATGTTGTCCTTTATTTCTAGGCTCATTACACTTATTGAGTGCATGGTTCCTTTTACTGAAAAATGACATAGAATTTAATTTGCATTTTCTTGTATTCCAACTAACAACAACCAAGTGGTGGATCCAATATCAATGAAAGAGCATTTAGGGCATTCATACATAACATTTGAAGTTTTGGATTTAGGTATTTTATCCTTATACCTGAAGAAATGATGATTTAAAGATATATCAGGTTTAAAGATATATCTTAACCTATGGAGATGCACTATGACATGACTTATGTAACTGTTTTCTAATTTCAAAAGCCTGTTTGACTCTGTATGGTAATACTAAAGAAATGTTTTGTATAGCAATATTGAAATTCAGTTGAGTTGGAAGACTCGTATCTTTCAAATAGTCTTAAATAACATGATTTATAATGAATAGAAACACATTTTGTAATAAAGATTTATTGATAATTTCTAAATTTTTATTAAACTATTTATACTTGTTGGTTAATGTATATACCAAATGAACTAATATTTTAACCAGATTCTATAATATAGTGCTTTTAAACTGAGAAGGACCAGCATTTTTCATGGTACATAGAAAGAAGTTAGCAAATGATTGGGCTAATTTAGATCCCATAGCAATATCATTTTCTTGGTTATTATCATATTCCACGTGAAACAATTTGATGACAAAGCTTGTCTTTCTAAATCACATACTTATATGCAATCTCATTTCGTCATTGTCATTTTGTTACAAAAGTTCTGTACATAAATCTATGGTCTCACCTAATGGTATGTTGGTATAAATATACTCCGTATCAAAAGTATTACAGTGTACTCCATTATAAAGACTGTAATTTTTTAGGTTTTGAGAAAACTCAAAGCTATCATTGGTAGTTTAATCATTTCTAATTAATGGTTCCAAAAACTTAACCAAAAACCTACCTGTTCATGATTATATGCACCAGTTTTTCAGCACAGCTACATGTAAGAAGATAACCAGTGATGGAACCATTGTAGTTTTGCATTTATAAGTTGGTTTGTTTTTATTGGGATAATGTTTTGTTTTTTTTTGTTATACTTTAGCAACATATTTGATGCAATTCATACACTTGGTACAGCTTAAATGACCCCCAGAAATAATTTGTTTTCTTTAGTTAATGTTCGCTTTTTTAACTTTTTTTTAATGTTTAACTTTTTTATTGTACATAAAGGTTTTATTGGCAGATAGTTAACTACAGTTCCATACTGATCCTGTACAGTTATTCTTTAAATCACATTAACATCTACACAGTACAGATTTCTATGTAAGGTTTTTCTAAACAGTCGCATTAATCTTGTGCCATCTTTCATCATTATTGAGAGTCCTTGTAAAGACCAAATCTTTTCTACATGTTGCATTGAGATTTGATAAACAGATTTGGGATTCCATGTTCTTATTGGTTTTCATAATAATATTAATGTTTTATGTTTAGTATCACCAAAGTAATTATATTTGTTTTGTACTTGTTCGTAATGTAAATTAAAGTTTTTATAATACATTTCTTAGAAATTTTCTGACACTTACTAATGATTTACACAGGAGAATCCCTGTAACAAAATCTTGTTTTCATTCTGTGTATGGAATAGCATGTCAGCTTTCACTCATTCATATTACGTTGAAAATGAGTTTAATAAGTCTGTAGTCAGCTGTCTGGTGGACATATGTGCACTCAACATGTTTTTTAAATTACTAATGGATGTGAGTGTGTGTGTGTGCATGTGTGTTATAATATTGCTACCTTCTTTCATTATGGTTTTCAGAATATAAGGTATACTTTTCTGTGGTTTCATAGCTTTTGATTTCATGGGGGTTCTTTTTTGATTATCAGTACTGTAGTAGTACAAAATAGTTAGTTAATAAATAAACTGCCATTACCAGATCATGTAAAAACTTCACTTGTTTTTTTATCACTTTCTGATAAGGCGCCTATTCTTTTTTCGTTCTTGTGTATGTTACTATATTGTATTTCTGATATAAGACTATATAAATTCAAATATATTTATAGAGTCATATAAACTTGAATATTTGTTGTCCATTGTAGTTTTGAAATATATGTAATTGAATTGTTAATTTTATTTTTTGTATTATCATTAGGTCATTTTGATGCCTAAACTTAAAGGAGAAAGAATAAGCTTTCTATTTAATATCTATGTGGTTTTGGGTCCATTTTACTTCACCATATAATAGGCTAAATTAACTTAGGTTACTATATGGTGAAATAAAGTGGACTCAAAACCTCGTAGATATTATACATGCTTCACCGTTGTAAGAGACATAATGTATTTCTTTGGTCTGCTGACCCAAGCTGTGCTGATGAGCCTTGAATAGGTGAAACTGCAGTCCACAGCAGAGAGTACAGCCAATAAAAGAATGTATTAGCCTTCTACATGACAGATTCTCTTTTCAATTTCATCTCTGGTGAAAAAGAAAAGACATCTTTAACGTATGTATATATAAAATAAGCATTAAGAAATTTTTGCAAAATCCAATGTAAATCCCAGTCGTCACCCTAAAGTCATAATGGATATTGTTTGTGGTAATAGATTCCAAATGCATTGGGGATATCCTTAAAAAGTTCTTAGAATTCCTAAAGTAGAATTGAAATGAAACCACCTTAATATTTCTACAATATTCCACTACCAAAAGAAATAAAAAAAAATATTAAATAGAACTACAAGCCCTACCTTAATATTTCCTATATAGTTCATACTCCCAACCTCTTCCCTTTTCTGTTGAAAATTTATTCAAGTATGACATGGGTAAGCTGAGACAAGCACCACTACTTGAAGTTAGTCTTTCCTTCCCAGTGTGCTGAATAAAATTATAAAGTAGCTAACTACTTCTAGTGACAAAAAAGGTATATTCCTTATCAAAAATTTATTTCTTAAAATATTTTTATACTTATTATAAAACCGCATAAAAATTTTTCTTAATTGCCAGTATATATAGCCATTATTTTCAAGTATATTTATGAATAATATGAGATTATCCATAAAAGCATCATTATTATTATTACAAACTGTTAAAAATCTTTTTAGATGGGAAATAATGATGCCTTTTAACATCATACATGGAATAACACTACTGGGGGTAGGTAGACCAAGAATGTTAAAATTAAATTATCTTCCCTTATCAAAAATAGCCAACTTTGTTTTGCCTTCTACTAAATTAATGTCCAAGTCTAAATAGTTGGCATAAAAATCGTTGTTGTTTTTTCCGTTGCAAGTTCTTTTGGGTATATTAAGTTAGGTGTAAAGTTCAAGTTATTTTTGGCAATTAAATTGTCTACGTAATGAAATATATATATATAAATCAGGTTTTGAAACCTGTTTCCAAAATGAGTTTTCATAAAAGAAATGCCCCTCAGTGGCACAGCGGTGTGTCTGTGGACTTAAAACTCTAGAATCCAGGTTTTGATACCAGTGGTGGGCAGAGCACAGATAGCTCATTGTGAAGCTTTGTGCTTAATTACAAACAAACAAACATAAAATAACAAATACAAAATGCCAGTATTTGAAAAAAGTATGCTCCCATTGGAATACCTCTGTTTGTTTGCATACTTGTCTGTTGAAAGTAATATAACTATTATAAACACAGAAATGGAATATATTTCCACACTGAACTTTAGTAAACTTAAATTACAAAATCATCAAACAAATCATTGAATACTCTGATTAAATCTTTCAAATCAATTTTTGTTTGATTGTTTGTGATTAAACACAAAGTTACACAATGGGCTATCTGGGCTTTGCCTACCACAGGTATCGAAACGCGGTTTATAGCGTTGTAAGTCCGCAGACATACCACTGTGCCCCTGGGGGGCCAAATCTATTTTAGTATACAGTGTAGTAAAATCACATGTAGAAACAAAGCTAGCCATACCTGAACCATTGATTTAAATATTCCAAAACTGGAATGTTATTTTCAATAATCCAAAAATAATTATTCTATAGATACAGATTTAATAACTGTATTTAAAGAATTAGTTATAAATCTGAACTTAATGGGATTTTTATGCAATTTTGGAATTGCATATAAAAATGGCAATTGAGAAGAAGAATCTGTATGTATATTCCATTTTTAATGGCTTTCTTTATGTTAGTAATAATAGTATTTTTCTTTAAAGAACTTTTAGTCAATTGTATTTGTATTATTAATTTCTTTAATTAAAATTTGTGTGTATTATTTTTTACATATAAACCCAAAATTACAGCCTGCTTTGTCAATTGGGGTAATAATAAATTGTTCTTGAACTTTTTATATTTAATTTTTGATGATATTGAAAGAAGTATCTATTTTATATTCAGATATATTTAAATTTCTTAATCGATTTTTCATGGAACTCATGAAATATAATTTCCATTCAAAAAAGGAACATGGAGGATAATAAGTTTTTTTGCTTATTTTGATAATATAGTTATCAATATTTGTTTTCCCCAAATGTTTTAAGATTTCACTGATTTATAGTTTTACAAATAATGACATTACTGAGATTTACTTACTCGAATCAGGTTTATATTTAATAATTAAACAGGCTTTCTTCAATTCTAACAATTTTCTCCCATCCGGCTAGTCTGGTGATTTAACATTTATCAATTTCTGAACTATATTAGATGGTAGTGTATGTGTCTGATAATTGCTAGCGTGTACTTTAAAAAGTGTTTGCAAATACTTATTTGTTGCTTGTGAATGTATTTCACAGGTTTTATTGTTACCAGTACTCAGAAATAACAATTGGTATTTGTATACAGATTACTAATACATATTTAAATAAGTCTGGTAGTAATAAGTGTTTGTGTTTCTTAAGAACTTTTGATCAGAATTATGTTGATTGTACAGATGTTGCCTAAAATACTGTAAACAAAAACTTAACTAACGAAAATAGTCTTAGCAAGAAACAGACTAGTAATATTTAATGGCATATAACAATACTCCAAATAACTAAAACTTGTGATATTTAGAATACAGTGTGTCATCACTTGGTTATTTTCACTTTTAACATCTGTTTTGACTTGCAATAATGTCTTACAATCAAGGTTCATATACTGAAATAGCAAAATAAAATAATTCTTACAAATGTAAAATTAACTGTTGACATATGTGATGTTAAAATAGTGGATTAAAGCACTCCTCAGCTTGGATTTTGATGTATTTTTAGTCCCCATAATGAGATTATAGAACTTCCTCTGACTATGGATCATCATTTAATCTCTTGACGCATTCAGGATTAGAATACAAATACACTTGTCCTGTTTGCTAACAAGAGTAGACAGTTTTGGTATTTTAGACATATTAATTTCTGTTTTAAAAGAGTCAAGGCTCAGTAGTGAAGTCTCATCTTTGTTTTAGTATTTCTCCTAATACCTGCTCATTGTGTATCACTTATCTTCTTTTTTATTAATAACAGTTTATTATTTAAATACAATCCTTAAAATCAGTGCATTGGTCCACCACTTTAATGATCAGGTATTCTTCATTTTGTTTTAATTAATAAAGTGTTTATTTTGTTAAAGTTTACAATGTGTTTTTTTTTTCTCTTTCATTTAACCTAAAATGAATCATTGCACTAGGTCCACAAATCTTGAGTTGTTGCAAAGATTGAAGAACTTTGTGTTAGGTTTACCTTTTGGTTACCACACAGACAAAGATTTTATTTTGTTCCACTTTGCTGCTTATTAAATATATAATTCATGGCAAACGTTTAGGTTTGAGGGTGAATATATAATTACAGACCCTGTAATAACCAACATAAAGTTTCTGACTTATTGTTCATTATGCCAATGTTGCTTAAAGTTTTATTTAGCTGATTAAATCAGGTTTCCTATTTCCTTAATTCAGTAGTTTAAGGGATGACTATTTCATTGACTGTATCTTGCAAAGAACTACAGTGTTGTTCATTGCATGTTTGAAAGTTTGTTGAGTCACTGACTCTTATTGTGAAAGTTTTTGGAATAAGTGAAATTAATTTTATCTATAAGTTATTTGATACTTATGTTGAAATTATTTCGTATAATTATTTGTGTTGTATATACATTACAAGTCATTTTGTATACTACATTCACAGAACCTCTGAATTTTCTCATTTGTATATTGTTCAAGTTTTTTTTTCAGTTTGTAAGAAAGTTACATGTGAAAATCTTGTATAAAATGTTTTCACTAATGCCAAATTTTCACCTAACTAGTAAGGATACAGTATTTTGAGTTAATTTAACTGAAATTAGGAAATTAGATTTTCAGCTTATTGATATAAATTATGAGCACTTTTGATGATATCTGTATTATTATCAATAACATACAAACTGGTAATCTTCTGTATTATAGTTGTTTTTTAATATATCAGTATTAAACTTTTGGAATCTTACGTTAACTTACTTTTATTAACATAATTAATTTAATTCATTTGTTGTGATTTAGACCTTGAAATATGCCCTTTCATCTGATGTCAGGAATGATTTTGTTGACATAGCTTTGTCATGCAAGTCTGTAATTTGCTGCAGGTGAGTACCTTTGTTTAGTAAAGTATAATCTAAAAGATTCTTTTTTTATTTAACTGAAGACACTGTTTTTTCTTTTAACTTCAGTATTTCCTCTGAGTATCATGATTTAATAATTTTGCATTTTACAAAGAAGAATCTAACATGCTCAGTTTATGTTTTCAGGGTGTCCCCAATACAGAAAGCAGAAGTTGTCAATGTTGTGAAGGTGGCTACTCATTCTGTGACACTTGCTATTGGAGATGGGGCAAATGATGTAGCAATGATTCAGGTATATAATGGACATAACACAAATAGCATCTTTGAATTATGATGCATAATTTTTTTTTCTGAATATTCAATTACAATTTCATTTATACAATGACAAAAATGCTATTATGTCTTAAGATTTTGTAGTACTTTAAACCGATATGTAAAAAATGTTATCTTGGTTGAACATTTAAAAATAAATATATTATCTCCTTTTTAAAATTATCACATACACATTGTTTTGCTATTAATCAACTACAACATATAACCAGAAAATATTTTTATATCACCTCATGTAGATTATCATTTAACTAACTGAAAAATTTAAAGTTATTTGTAATATTTTGAAAGAGGTCTAAATCTCACAAGAAATGAGTTATTAACTCATATAAAATCAAGAACAACTGGGACAAGATCTTGATTAGCCAAAGTTAAAAAGATCAGGTATGTAAATAATGTTGTTTTTTTGTGCAGTATCAGATGCTTACAAATATTATTCTGTTCTTAACACATGTGATCACATTTAACATATATTATTGCTCCATTAATAATGCTTCTTAGTAGTGTTATGAGTTTCAGATTTGTTTTAAATGCAGAAATAGTGTAATTTTAAGGCATTATGTTAAGTTTGTTGTTTTTATATTTCTTTCAGAAATAAAATTGTATTTTACTTTTTTAAAGCTTTAAAAAAGTTTACTACTTTAAATGCTTTTGTTAATCAATAATTATTTCCAAACAGTTCTAGTGATTGGCTCATTGTACTTCAATAGCCTATAGCTTTAAGCTTAGGTTTGTAGCAAACTGATTTTAGTTTTTTTGGGGTATGTTGACATTCTCATAACCATTCCTACACTATATTAAGCTTGTTGAATGTCTTTACAATTAATTATAAGGGATAAATGCAAACAAAATAAGATCCAACCCTCATGTCTGCATACTTGCATATTCCTCGGATGATTCTTAAAAAATCTATTAAAAATCTGGTGCTTGATTATTGAATGAATTAACTCTTTCATTGTGTTGTGTCGTAGGATTTTTATAGTATGATAACTGTTTTCCTGTATTTATTGTGCCATAGAATCTGTGGCATATACTAACCTTCATTTCCTACATCTCTACACAGATGTATTTGCCTTCACTAGGCATAATGCATTCCCATGTTTCCTTGTGGTTAGACATTGTGTCAATCATGACAAAATCATGTGAACACTGGATATTTTCAGCAGGATAATATGCTTTCACAGATGGTTTGGGAGGAATCTTAGAGCTTCTCCAACATTCCTTGGATTATTTCTGCAGCTGTTTAATGCAGTTTAACCATGATCAACCTTGCTTTCACTTGTAGGAGATCATCCCAGAAAAATCAAAACAGTGAATGTCAGAGTAATCCCAAGGTTTATCCCAAATAAGTTTTGAATACTGGATGCTTGTAAAGTGTGCACTGTATCTATGTATATCAAGATGTAGAAATCATGTAACTGAAAACAGTAGGCCTAAAAGTGTTATGCTGTCAATTTTTTGAGTGCTAATAGTATATGAATGAATATGATGTCACAAAACAAAGGATTGTACCTTGAAATTGTAAACAACCCGTTTTAGTGGCTTTGAAACTATGTTGCAAGAACCCCAATATTATATCAGTATTACCCCCCCCCAAAAAAAAGGTTTTCTGTACAAGGAATAAACACTGTTGCTGTAATGAAGGGGCTAGTATTGTAGTTTTTACTTAAATTGAGAAGTAACTGTTCTTGTACAGCTAAGTTCATTACATTTAGTTTTGTTACCTACTGCATGTATGCATACGTTTTTTTAAAGCAACTATTAAATTTCTTCACAGGCTGCAAACATTGGTGTGGGTATAAGTGGTGTTGAAGGACTTCAAGCAGCATGCTCCTCAGACTTTGCCTTAGCACAGGTATGATTTATTTATATGACTGCATCTTTAAATCATAAACTTGAACTTAACCGTGAAACTTAAACTTGAACTGTGTGTTAAGTGATTCTTTCTTTCAACAAATGACTTATCTCAGTGCTGGTGCTTCAAGGAAGCTTGAATTGTGGTTGTTTTGAAGCACATATACTTCCAGTGTTTATATAGTGCTTTATGATTTTCTTCTCCTCAGTGGGCTGTCTGAGTTGGGGGTTATCCATATCAAATCAACTAATGATTGTAACACACTATCTTAGATTTTGATGAAATTTGGTAGGAAGTATTTTCAGAGCATATGACATATCCGTGCAAAGTATTATCTGATAATTACATCAAATTTGCCAGCATCAGAGCAGTGACTAATATTGCTGTGCATGAGTTTTTGGCTTCCCTTTTCTCAAAAACCAATCAAGGTAGGAGGCTGGAATTTGGTATATGGTATATTAACAGAACTTGTACTTTAGATTCCAAAAACGTATGTAAAACAGATAGTTTAAAAAAATAAAATTTTCCAAAAATCATGAAAGATCATATTTTTCCATTTTCTCATTCAGTCTGCAGAGCTAGTTATTTATATTTTCACATTTATTTGGATGTCAGATATAATTACAGTTATTGAACTGTTATTATTTATCCTTTTTGAAAATATTTCATATCCTTTGACACTTTTCAGTGAAATTACATATCCTGTCATGTTTGTCTTGTTGAGTACTCTTACCTTTGATTGGTGGTCTGTTCACTACACAAATAACATGATCATAGGAAATACAGGAAACATATCTATTTATGTGGCCAAAAAAGCTTTTGGTTTAATTATTTCTTCTCATGAAATTTAATTGATTATCAGCACATTCATCTAATTTTTGGAAAACAAGTCCAATGTATCATTCTTCATCGTACACTGCTGCTACATATTTCTTTGGCTGTATATAATAAACTTGAGCATGTTTTCTTCTGATACACTTTTGAGCATTCCAAGTTTCTGACCTTTTTTTTGTGCATTATGTGATATGTGGTATATTTCTAGCTTTGCATTGGAAATGAGCACAAAACAGTGATGAGAATGTGTCCCAGCAGCAATTCTTACATATATAAATTCAACTTGATTTTTGTTTTCAATAGTATTCACTTCTTCAGATCATAAAAAAACAAAGTCAATTTCATTTATCACATACAAATGAATACACCTGTAGTGTAATCAGAATATGACCTGTTGTTGTTGCCTTAAACTTGCCTGAACGGTCATAAGTTTGAACTTTTTACAACATTTATGTTGACTCGTTGCTCCTTCTGAAAAGTACTTAATAATGCTAATGTTTGGAAAAGTTCCTTGAATTTTTTTTGATAATTTCTAATATGATGCAGTATGCTGCATTTATATCATGTTCCAGATGGTCACTAAACACATAAAAAGACTTCTCAATAAGTTTTTTCCTTACCTTATATAAATAGCAACTGAATGGGGAGTTGCATGACTACTGTCTCAATAATAACTCTATACAAAATCCCGAATAACGAAAGAATAATTTTCAGCAAGGTCAAGTAAAATGATAACTGTATCCAGTCAGTAGTGAAGACATGGTGCCTCAGCTTTGACAGCAAAGTGATGCATACACAACTCATCAATTGTATCATAGAGTATTTCAGTATCAATACTTTTGGTTTCTTTCATATTTATTAAGGTTGATCTGTTAATGGTGTACCACTGGCTAAACTGTAGTTTGTCTTCATCAGTGGAGGTCTCTTCAAATATCCTGGCAAGAAAGGTGGATAGGACGTCTTTTTTATTCCCTAACATTTTTTGTATTGATAAAGCATATGTTTCATGCTTTTTTGCACGTTATTATTCTGTATTCCTAGGTGCAGTATTTGATTAAATAAAAATTATTTAGTGTAATAGTATCATTAGTATAAAAAAAGTAGACTTAAGTTTCATTAACAGTCATAAAAAAAGGAGAATTCCCAGGTAAGTATTATTTTTCTTGCTTTTTATGTGTATAGTTTATTTATTATCATAAAAGTAACTAAATTGTAACAATTAGAAACTTATTAGGCTTAATAAAGTATGATAAGGAGAAAATAATAATTATAATAAAATTCTTCATGATATATGCTTGCAAGCAATTTGTACATTCCATAATTTTATTCACCATCCCTCCAATAAGTGTGAAATTTAATGTAAATTACTCACTATAAAATTATCATTGCTTAGACAGACCATAATTTTTAGCCTTCAATCCTGTTTGATTACAAACTCAGACTTCTCTTGCCACACCCACCTGTCACATCCTCTTTTTCAGCATTTGCAAATAGTTCTCTCTTACTCTTTATACTGTATTATGTATAACCAATAGAAAGGCAAGGTTTTCATCTATAAAATTATGTATTATATTATGTTCTTTTCTGAACAGAGAATTGTCATTTTCTCTGTTAGTACAAGCTTTGTTCCCATGGGAAAGGCAACGACTAGCTTGGATGAATTTGTAAGGACTCTTGTTACATAGTTAGAAAGCCATAAAAACTGTGATAGTTAGGGGACATTGTCTGCTTTTTGCATGTTATTATTCTATATTCTTTGGTGCTTTATTTAATTAAATGAAAATTATTTAATGCATTACTACTATTAGTATAAAAAAAATAGATTCAAGTGTCATTGCCCCCCGGTAGCACAGCGGTATGTCTGCAGACTTACAATGCTAGAATCCGGGTTTCGATACCCGTGGTGGGCAGAGCACAGATAGCCCATTGTGTAGCTTTGTGCTTAACTTCAAAAAGAAACAATTAAGTGTCATTGACAGTCAACAGCAGAAAATTTTAAAAAATGTAAAAATAGGGATCTCTTTAGGTTATTTAAGATTAGATTAGGT
>NW_013667452.1:98286-99893 GCF_000517525.1 Limulus polyphemus
CATTAGTTAGGTTGTGCAACAACATGCCTAGAACTCAAGGTTTTCTCGAATTGTCAGATTTTGATAGAGGAACGATAGTTGGTCAAGCAGATGGTGGAATAAGTCAGCGGCAAATTTCGCAGAATTTGGGAATCCCGCTTTCGACAGTCAACGGAATCATCGTGCAGTTCAGGAAACACGGCAAGGAAACAACTGAGCAGCGTCCGGGTCGTCCTGGTCCAGGAACATGGAGCACCGTGTCACACTGATAGAAATGCCCAAAAGTGGCAGGAAGAAAATGATATCCAGAAGTTGTCCTGGCCGAGCCAATCTCCTGACATGAACCCCATCGAAAACCTCTGGGCCATACTCGACTGGCAAGTCAAGAAACAACCAAAAAACCAACTTCGTAGAGCGATCTACTCCAAGTTTTGAAGCAAGAGTGGGTGAAAATCGCACAATCTAAAATTGACGAGATGATTCTCACAATGCCCCAAAGGATCAACGAACTCCACGAAGCGAAAGGAAGATATTAATTAAATTATAAATATATCAATTCATGTGAATATGACTGAAAAATTTCATTTTTTCTGAAAAGGTAGTGTCTATTTACTTGTGACCACGCTGTGTAAATGTTTCATGAGGCACACACGTGAGCAGCTTGGAGTAGCTTGTGGGTAATGTAATTCGATAGTGTAATGTGAGCTACACATTCCCCAAGTGATTTACAACGTATAATGGCATGAATAGTAGTAGTTAGACATGGATCAAAGGGCATTAAAACAATGAAATTTAAATATAAATAGATGTATATTGTTATGAGTTTAAAGCTACTTAGGATAAATGAATGTAGTTTCATGTTACAGTGTGAAGTGATTCTAGAAAAAAAAAGTAATTTAGATTTATTTCATATTTTTTATTCTGGTTATGAGGTTGGTCAAATTGACCCAATGCAGTTTTACTGAAAGAAAATGTTTGATATTTATTTGGAATTATTTATTTAAAATTATTTTCTTCATCTGAAATTTTTTAATTTTCATTTGAATAATCTCTAAATAAAAATTAACAATTGTCAAATGAATAAAATAACGTTAAACTTAACATGAAAATCACTTTGGAGTAGTCAACACTTTGAACTCCATACATTCACAGAGAACTTTTTAGTAAAAATAATTCATTAAAAATCCTTATTTTTTTATCTACAAAAGTCTTTTAATGTTAAATTTAATCTTAAAATTTCGTGAAGATATACAAAACATAGTTGTAGTATTGAAACTATGATAGTCACTTTGCAGTCATGAACTCAGTCAAATCTGTCTTGTCTATAGCTGAGAGAGTTAAAGAATCTTTGTGAATGCTATTTTGCTTTTAAAATGTTAATTTTGGTATATTTCCATTTTGTGTTATAATCAATCATTACATGTCTTTATCCTAAAGATTTTTTATCAGACACTTTAACACATCATTTTGATTTCCATATTACTTTGTGCAGTGTGACTACTCTGGACGTTTTTCAGTTTTAAGGTTTCATATTTCCATTTTGTGTTATAATCAATCATTACATGTCTTTATCCTAAAGATTTTTTATCAGACACTTTAACACATCATTTTGATTTCCATATTACTTT
>NW_013667452.1:100056-108921 GCF_000517525.1 Limulus polyphemus
CATATTACTTTGTGCAGTGTGACTACTCTGGACGTTTTTCAGTTTTAAGGTTTCATATTAAAATGTAAGATCATCAATTAGTTGACAGTTAAATGTTTATAATGAATTCATTTCTGAGAATAATATATTCACATAATCTTCTAGCTCTAAACATTTATTATTGATCCTTTCCCTTTTTTCCCATTAACCATCTCTGTATGTTCTTGCAAACATTATGTAGCCATGAAACTGTGCATACTATAACTTATAATCTTGTAAGTGTATCTTCACAAAATTTGGCAAGCTCATAATAAACATTACAAGTCTTTTGTATACAAAACATCATATTGTTTAATTCAGTATTTTTACTTAAGAGTTGTCTGTGAATTTATGGAGTCCAAGTCTGACACTTACTAGTCTGAGTGCAAGGTAATTTTCATGTTAAGATTAAAAATACCTTTTTTCATTTTACAGCTTTGAAATTTCATATGCATAACCTCTAGAACATTCTAAATGGATATCAAAAGTTTGTTTTTTCATTACCGTAACACTATATGGACTTGGTCCATTTAACTAACCTTGCAACAACCACACAGAAAAAAAGAAATAAATCTAAAATATCCCCTTTTCTCTCTAGATTGACTGCATACTCTAACAGAAAGTTACAGCTATGTATCCTAAACAGCCTCAGGCTTATAACAGTTTGTATCTGTTTTTATTTAATTTCCTTGTTTTGTTGCTCCTTTAACTATGTTGAACTATTAAACCTACATAAAAAGCTATAAATCACCCATCAAGTGCATAGTTCAAGTTAGGTGTTGAATTACCTAATGCATGAGCTTCTTGCATACATACCTCACAGAGAAATTGATATATTATTTTTGTTTAACCTATGTTTTCTTATCTAACCTAATAAGTTTCTAATTTTTACATTTTAGTTACTTTCATAACAATAAATAAAAGATATCCTTAAAAAAAAAAGGAACTTAGTACTTACATTTTGCAAAATTGAAGTAACTTTAAAAGTTAGCCCTAATTTTTGCTATGGTTGTTGGTAGTAATTTGCTGAATTTTTAGTAATTTCAGACATTTAATTTAAAACAAAATAATAACATGCACAAAACATACGATGTCCTATAACTATTTTAATTTGACTGGCTTTCTAACTAAGCTATGTGTGTGTTAAAACAATTCTCTAAGCTGGTCGAGCTGAATTTGGTGATAACAGCTTTCAATTTGTGTGCCAAATAATTTAAAAGCTGTTATGAGAATGAGATAGCATTATTTCTAAATAAGTGAATTAAAATATTCTCTTTTTATTGGTTATAGATAATGTAATAACAAATGTCATAAAGAATTAGTGACATTTTTTAAAAGAAGGTATGTGATAGGAGGTTGTGGTATGTGGATTGGACTATCTGCTTTATATCTAAGTAATATAAGTTGATTGGAGGCTATATAGTTGGATTATGTCTTAACAATATCTAAAATATAAATTTGTAATATTCATTAAAACTCAAAAAGGGTAGAAAGATTATCTGACTTGTGCAATTCAGAGTTTTGGACTGTACAAGTTATGTGATACAGAAAAGGGAAAATTGAAAAAAATTATTTAATATACCTTTTTGAAATTAAGAAATTAAAAGATTTATATTATAATAAAATTTGATTTATTGACTACATTTCGATGAAGGGTTTATTGGAATATGTTGATAATAAAATAGTTTAATTAGATTCTGAACGTAACTCTAAAAAAAGTTGTGACATGTACTTTTCCTACCAGTATCCAGAGGGTTAATGAGATTTTTTCTATCGTAGTTAATTAAAATGTTATCAATTCACTAATGCAAACAATTTTGCTCAACTTATTTCTGCCTCTTAATTAAGTATCTCAGTTAAATGTCATTTTTTTCCAATTGAGAATAAAAAAGTGTTATTTATATGTGTGTTTTTTATAACTAGTTCAGTTTTCTTGGTCGTCTTTTGTTTGTCCATGGAGCCTGGAGCTATGCCAGAATGTGCAAGCTGATTCTGTACTCATTTCACAAGAACATCTGCCTATATGTTATTGAGGTGACTATGATTAGTTTTTCCAGAGCTTTGTTTTCTTTCATTTTATAATTTTTTGTGATTTGTTTAAGTATAATTCACAGAAGACACTTAGAATTAATGTGGAGACCATATTTTGTTTGATGTACTATCATGATAAATTTAATATTCTGTCTTCAGTATTTTACTTAGCATTTTTTTAAGTGTAACTGCACATAGTAAACTTTCATTCTGTGATCTGTGGCAATGCTTTAATGTATCATAATAAAAACCTATAATTAAACTGAGAAGTACATTGTTTATGTTAGATTACTTCTGTATGTTTATGTTTGATTGATCTACACACCAAAACAAGGAAATACTGATTTAAGTTGTAGGTACATAATATATCAAGGAGGATGTTAATAGTCACATAATGTTTTTTGTAACATTTAACCTTGAACCATAATATTTTCATCATTTTTGAATTTGTTTTACCTTGTAAATTTCAGCTTTTAGTAACAGAAGTGTAAAAATAGTGTACCTGCTCATTAGGCAAAAAAAGTTATAGAAACAAATTATATGCTTTTTGGAAGTATAAAGTATATTTGTTTTTCCATTACATTAATCTCTTGTTTTATCATTTTATTTTCTTTAGTATATACGTATAAAAATTTCTTGATATGATCTATGTATGTACCTGTCTGTAAAACTTAAAATTGCTTGTTTATTGGTATGTTTTAAAATATGGCTCTGTTTTTTATTGTGTTATGATAATACACTATTTAATGTACAGTTTGTGTCTGTTTACACATTCAGTTTAGTAATATGTATATGGTATTTTAGCACAATTGCAGCTATCCTTAGTTAATCAGTGAATTTCATTTTCTGGAAACTGTATGGAGGAATCTGAGAAATACGACCAGACAAGAAATTATTATATTAATTGTGTCAGAAGAAGAATAACACCAAGAGTTACATATAAAAGAAGACAACCTTAGTTCTAGAGGAAAAACTGTAAAGTACTGTAGTCATCCAACATTTTAGCTTATGTCTTCTGCAGGGTAGAGCTGAGCAATTAATCAATATAACTGATTATCTATGAGTCAGTTACATCAATTAATGACATATAAAGCAATAATTGAAATTATTATCATATTGATTAATGTCATGAAAATAATTAACTAACCAAAATTGTTGTTTCCAATAATTTCTAGTAGAAGGGTTAAGAGGTCACTGAGAGCACACTTGCATAAAATATTTCACAATTTAAGTAAAAATAGTAGTTCTAACTCTGTTTCTACATTTTTTAACTTGAAAATACCTAAGAATTGATATTTTGTAACTTTGCAAAATTTATTTACTATAATTTGCAAAACAAAATTTACAGAATGTTTGAACTTTGATCGCTGTGCAGTTTCAATGGGTATCACCTGTAAAAAAAACTCTTTTTTTATAATTTTTCTGTCCATCCTAAAGTATAGGTTTATATTTACTCAAACCCTGGCATCCTTTTTAAGTAGATTTATTCAAGGTCTTGTTCTTCACGTGACTTTTACTTTTTTCTTGATGATTATTTCTGAGAAATCAGTGTTAAGAGACTTTTATGATGCTATATCAAGTGGGTTTGGACAATAGCAAATACATCTTAACCTCCAAACAAGATAGAATCAGTGGCTAAACATGATTGGATGGAAAACTTTCCTGTTTGTGTATGGAGTTGTAAAGTAGATAATACTGGGGTAAAAAGTATTATATGATTTCTGAAAATATGAGTAACAGAAATTCTCATAGTGGAGAATTTTACAAAACTTAGGAACAAGTCACTAACCTGGGATTTTTTTATAGTTTATTTTTCACTTTCTTTTCATTTTTGTTAATCTTTTTGTAGGATTTATTGAAAACAAACTATAATTATTTGAGAGAAATTGATCTTGACCAAAAATATAGTTTGAAGAATGTCACCTTTATCAATGTTGCCTAAGATACAAATGCAGTTATGCCTCATGAGAACAATTATACAATAGGAAATAATAGAAAACTAGTTGTCATTGATATCTGTCTGAAGGTTTTTGTTTTGCTTGCATTTTGTGAATAATGTATTTCAAGTTATTTTTTGTATAACATTATTTCAATAGTCGATATTTCCATCAAATCAGTCTGAGGCACTGTGGTTAATTAAATTGACCAGAAAATTTCGAAATGTTCTGCACTTAGTTAAAGTACTACATATGTAGTACCAGCAATCTTCAGCATGAACTAGAATCAATATCTGACACATTTATTAACAAACGTCACTTCTCTAAACACAGTGTCACTTGAACCAAGTATAAAAACAAACTCAATAACAGAAAAAAGAAAAGGAAAACAACATAAACTCCCTGGAGGAAACAAAATGCACAAACTCGGACACATTAATAGGTGTCTTACCACGTGATACCCACGTAACCAAAAACGTCATAAACATTTGGAAACAAACATAAAACACACAAAATAAACAGCAAAGTTACTTTTGTTGAAAAACCAAGCACTCAAATCAAAGTTCATCTTAAAAAAGTTTATTCTGACAGCTTCAACGACAGAAGTATCTACAAGTACCAGTGCCATAGCTCTTACATAGGCAAAACAGGATGCAACATCAGCATTAGGATCAAAGAACATAAAAATCCCCATAACACATATACGAACACAGCACAATAAATCAACGTCCAATTAACATTAACAACTTTAAGATATTATGCAATGAGAACAACATTAATAGAAAAGAAATAAAATAAGCATTAATTATTCGTGAACTAAAATCTCTTTTAAATAAAAACACAGGTGTCACCCTATATGTTTTCTAAATTGGAACAAAATGCTCGCACAGTATTTCACAAAATAGAGACAGTTACCTGATGATGGCTACATGAGTGGTCAAAATGTTGTAAACAAAAAGTAAAAAAACAATCCACTCAAAAGATGTATCTTTGGTCTTTTATTTAAGGTGTATAGTGGAGATCCTTTCATCACAACAAATTTCTGGACTTGTCTGATAGTCAGTCTTATAGGACCCACATCTAGAACTTGGTTTTCTATCCATCAAAATTTTTCCACAACTGCAATCACATTATCATAAGTAAATCATATTTTATTGAGTTGATAAAATGAATGTACCAAAACCCAAATCCTATTCTGTCACACTCCAAAATACAGCTATCTTGTAAGCCAAAGAATAATATGTTTTACAGAGTTCCCAGTTCTTGTGGAGATGAAGATTCACATGCTAGAGAAACTGGAAGAGGTGTAGATCAGAGATTAAAAATACATAAAAATGCCACAAGACTGTTATAAGCGGAAAAATCTGCCCTAGCTGAACATAACTATTCCACTAGGCATACCTTCAGCTGGAATTGACATCAATCCTCAGCACTGCATAACATCCATCAATAAATATTCAAAAAGTGTTCTTTATTAAAACCTACCATCACCAAGGCCTTGACTTTGTATAAAGTTGTATATCTGTACAACTAGACTTCTCAGACTACACACTCAATTTTCATAAACAACACAACCACGCTGAGAGATGCAACAGAAACATCAGACAATTGTATATAAACCAATAACACAAGTCCTCAGCAGTGCAGTGAAACCTCAGCACTCCTATACTCCAGGCAGATGCAGACCTTAGAAACTTCAGATTGAAACATAAAATTAATTAATTTTTATTGTATAGTACATGTGCTTGTGATTGACTTATTTGCCATAAGAGATCATCATAAGTAGGCTCAAATTTGAAGATACCATCAGTTTTGAATGCTTAAGAGAAGATTGAGACTATATTTATATATCAACTTTATCAATTATAGTGATTCTGAGCATTCAACTCACATGGCACTATAAATATATATATACTGTTAGTGTAAGGTGCAAGTAAAATTATCGTCTTTGAATATGAATAGTCTTTTGATTCACTGGATAAAATTTAACTTAAATCATATATCTGTGTAAAAAATAACTTTTTCTTCCATCTGTTGAAGAATTATTGTTTATCCTTCCAGCTTATTTTATCTCATATTAATGTTTCATCTTTTTTTTACTGTACTAACACAGTAGCAAGTTCTCTCAAAAACACTACAAACAGGTGTGATATGCTGTTTTCTCATATGAAAGTTCTGTTTGATGCTAGTAAATTTACAATAATTACAGTTGTCTCATCACAAGTTTTTATTATAACTGAAATAGACTTTAATTAGTTTAGAATTTTGTTTATTTCTTATTCGAGTAATCAGGAAGAAATAATTTGGCTCTATGTGCACAATTTTAACTTTTATATTTCATAGCTATGGTTTGCTATCTACTGTGGCTGGTCTGGTCAAACATTGTTTGAGCGATGGACCATCGGTCTATACAATGTGGTGAGTAAAATTCACTCTAATCTTAAAATGTTTATAGTCAGAGTTTAGATGTTTAGTTGTGGTAAATATTCTGTCATGTAATGATGTAACACCATTCACTAAAAATCAATTTTAGAAAACAGAAACTTTCAACATGTTAAGTATTTTAAAACTAACTTACCAGATTAGCTCTATGTTTTCTTTATTTCGTTTGAAAGAAGTGAAAATGTTATTATGAGTACTAGATTTTATTTAATGTTGTATATTGTTCTTCAGAAATTATTAATTGCACTTGATGTAATTGTTATATGTATCTCACTATTTACTTTTAGATTGATTGTATCCATAATAATATGCTGCCACTCCCTTAGGCAATCAAGTATAATTTAGGAATTTGTGCAATTAAAGACAAGTTATAAACTATTTGAAGCCTGGTTCAAAAATAACCTCATGGTTTTTTAATTCTGTTTACAGTCTAAAACGTTTTGTATCCTAAACATAGCAAAATGTTTGTTATTGTTTGCAAACTTTATTGTTTTAATATGGTATGAAAAGTGTCATTATTGGAAAGGAGAGAGAGGCTTACATTGATAAACTTAATTATTTCATAAATCAAGTACAACTTATTCAAAATAAACTGATTATTATGTTATAGCCACCACCACCATTTTGTTTTTACAATGGCTTCTTCTGGTCAGTCTATTTAAAATGTTATTCCACAGGAATATGTTAGTGTTGATAATTCAACAGTTGCAAAAAAAAGAACAGTTTGTAAACAGGAGAAAGATCAATGAATTAGTGATTAGTATTAAAGAAATCAAAAGTTAAGATATTACCCACAAAGTATTATTTATGATAACATACTTGTCAGCTATAAGAAAATGTAAACTTTCATAATGTGATAAAGATTCTTATCATGTATTTTAGACATACCTACAATAATAGTGTGCTGTTCTCATAAAAAATAGATACAGTAAGTTAAAAACTGTGTGCTAAATGTATACAGTGATTTCAATTTTTGAAAAAACTAAGAAGCTTTGACTTAAAAATATAATTTACACGGTAGAAGGATATTGATTTTAAACTACTGATCAACCAAGAAGCAATAATGTTTAGTCCAGTGATTTATGTTTTAAAATAAAACATTATACAGTTAAGGATCTGTAATTGTGCCCATTGAGTCCTATCTTACTTGCAGTAAAATGTAACTGTAAAGTTAATACATCCTCTAGATTTCTGTTGCAAATAATTGAAATAACATTATAACACAATGAACTCATTAGCCTTACCCCTTAAAATAAAACTGATGAGTCAAATAACTCTCTCTATTTCATTGGATTGGATTGATCACAAACAAACTGATTTCTTTTAAATTAATTTTAGTTACCTTTTCGACAGAAGATTGTGTACATATGGGTACCTGATGATGACAAAACCTTGTCGAAACGTTGTACATTTGCTGTCATGTTAAACTTATATTAAAGTTTTTCTTCATTACCCATTTAAGCCGTCTCCAGCCATTATTAGTCTCAAAGTGGGTTCCTCGTCATCGAATTGTGTACATATATTAAACAGATTTTGAGCATCCAAATAAGCAAATTATGTGACAACTCAGCTAATATAAAGTTGTGGTGGAATGTTATTTATCAGAACTACATTTTGTTTGTAGTTTTGTAGGTAGTATGATACCACTGAAGATTGATTACTTTTAGGAAGGGTATGTGACAGCTGTTTTTGGTGCAAAATTTTCATAAAGTCAGATGTGTTCAGATCAGAGATTTAGAATTTCCAAGATGGGATATCTCTCATACTTAAAAACATTGGAAAAGAAAAAATTCAAATTGACATGAGGCACCATAATCATACAAAACGAGATCTACAACAAGTCATACCCCCAAGCCATAGCAAGCAAGGTGTGGCATCTTATAAGAAACAAGAATCTGTGAACACAAAAGTCACTGGCAAAAGCTGTTAACATATCCCAGACAACATTATGTAACATAGTGAAGAAGGATCTCCATCTGGAAAAGTGACACAAGTTGCTTCTTTGACGTATCCATTCAATCGTCACATGCTTCAAGCAACTTGAGAATGAAATGGGTATTCATGCTATTTCATACAAAGATGTATCAGTTTAGTCACCTATGAGTTCTATGCAACTGGACTGTCAAATTTGCTCTTGGAAATCATACACTAGATGAATTATTGAAAGCCTGCAAGGATGAGTGATGTGCTTTGGATATGACAACCTTAAAGTAGAGTTTTTTGCAATAGAAACTATGTTGCAGGGCTGTTGTTAAGATGCATGATCATCAGGTGGAGAATGAACAACAAGTAGCAACATGGTATATAAGGATGTGATGAAGTTTCAAAACAGTTTTAATATAATGTCCTCAACCACTCTAGTCTCATATATATATACACCTGGAAAAAAGTTAAGCACCCCCGTGTTTTTCAAGTGATTCAGATTCGACGTCCTTGT